>NW_027664015.1:1107500-1110000 GCF_964034855.1 Anser brachyrhynchus
CGGGTTCAGCTTCTTGTTGCGGTTAGGGTTATGTTTAGGGTTGTTAGGAAAGAGTGAAGACGCAGAGTCCTGTTGAGTGTGGGGTTGCGTAAAGGCTCCCCCAGGGAGTTCAGGTGTACCCAAAGGCTTCCGCTGAGAGCACTTTTTGATGGCAGAAAGTGGCACCGTACGTGTTTTTTCGGGTCTAACTCGGGTTCAGCTTCTTGTTGCGGTTAGGGTTATGTTTAGGGTTGTTAGGAAAGAGTGAAGACGCAGAGTCCTGTTGAGTGTGGGGTTGCGTAAAGGCTCCCCCAGGGAGTTCAGGTGTACCCAAAGGCTTCCGCTGAGAGCACTTTTTGATGGCAGAAAGTGGCACCGTACGTGTTTTTTCGGGTCTAACTCGGGTTGAGCTTCTTGTTGCGGTTAGGGTTATGTTTAGGGTTGTTAGGAAAGAGTGAAGACGCAGAGTCCTGTTGAGTGTGGGGTTGCGTAAAGGCTCCCCCAGGGAGTTCAGGTGTACCCAAAGGCTTCCGCTGAGAGCACTTTTTGATGGCAGAAAGTGGCACCGTACGTGTTTTTTCGGGTCTAACTCGGGTTCAGCTTCTTGTTGCGGTTAGGGTTATGTTTAGGGTTGTTAGGAAAGAGTGAAGACGCAGAGTCCTGTTGAGTGTGGGGTTGCGTAAAGGCTCCCCCAGGGAGTTCAGGTGTACCCAAAGGCTTCCGCTGAGAGCACTTTTTGATGGCAGAAAGTGGCACCGTACGTGTTTTTTCGGGTCTAACTCGGGTTGAGCTTCTTGTTGCGGTTAGGGTTATGTTTAGGGTTGTTAGGAAAGAGTGAAGACGCAGAGTCCTGTTGAGTGTGGGGTTGCGTAAAGGCTCCCCCAGGGAGTTCAGGTGTACCCAAAGGCTTCCGCTGAGAGCACTTTTGGATGGCAGAAAGTGGCACCGTACGTGTTTTTTCGGGTCTAACTCGGGTTCAGCTTCTTGTTGCGGTTAGGGTTATGTTTAGGGTTGTTAGGAAAGAGTGAAGACGCAGAGTCCTGTTGAGTGTGGGGTTGCGTAAAGGCTCCCCCAGGGAGTTCAGGTGTACCCAAAGGCTTCCGCTGAGAGCACTTTTTGATGGCAGAAAGTGGCACCGTACGTGTTTTTTCGGGTCTAACTCGGGTTCAGCTTCTTGTTGCGGTTAGGGTTATGTTTAGGGTTGTTAGGAAAGAGTGAAGACGCAGAGTCCTGTTGAGTGTGGGGTTGCGTAAAGGCTCCCCCAGGGAGTTCAGGTGTTCCCAAAGGCTTCCGCTGAGAGCACTTTTTGATGGCAGAAAGTGGCACCGTACGTGTTTTTTCGGGTCTAACTCGGGTTCAGCTTCTTGTTGCGGTTAGGCTTATGTTTAGGGTTGTTAGGAAAGAGTGAAGACGCAGAGTCCTGTTGAGTGTGGGGTTGCGTAAAGGCTCCCCCAGGGAGTTCAAGTGTACCCAAAGGCTTCCGCTGAGAGCACTTTTTGATGGCAGAAAGTGGCACCGTACGTGTTTTTTCGGGTCTAACTCGGGTTGAGCTTCTTGTTGCGGTTAGGGTTATGTTTAGGGTTGTTAGGAAAGAGTGAAGACGCAGAGTCCTGTTGAGTGTGGGGTTGCGTAAAGGCTCCCCCAGGGAGTTCAGGTGTACCCAAAGGCTTCCGCTGAGAGCACTTTTTGATGGCAGAAAGTGGCACCGTACGTGTTTTTTCGGGTCTAACTCGGGTTCAGCTTCTTGTTGCGGTTAGGGTTATGTTTAGGGTTGTTAGGAAAGAGTGAAGACGCAGAGTCCTGTTGAGTGTGGGGTTGCGTAAAGGCTCCCCCAGGGAGTTCAGGTGTACCCAAAGGCTTCCGCTGAGAGCACTTTTTGATGGCAGAAAGTGGCACCGTACGTGTTTTTTCGGGTCTAACTCGGGTTGAGCTTCTTGTTGCGGTTAGGGTTATGTTTAGGGTTGTTAGGAAAGAGTGAAGACGCAGAGTCCTGTTGAGTGTGGGGTTGCGTAAAGGCTCCCCCAGGGAGTTCAGGTGTACCCAAAGGCTTCCGCTGAGAGCACTTTTTGATGGCAGAAAGTGGCACCGTACGTGTTTTTTCGGGTCTAACTCGGGTTGAGCTTCTTGTTGCGGTTAGGGTTATGTTTAGGGTTGTTAGGAAAGAGTGAAGACGCAGAGTCCTGTTGAGTGTGGGGTTGCGTAAAGGCTCCCGCAGGGAGTTCAGGTGTACCCAAAGGCTTCCGCTGAGAGCACTTTTGGATGGCAGAAAGTGGCACCGTACGTGTTTTTTCGGGTCTAACTCGGGTTCAGCTTCTTGTTGCGGTTAGGGTTATGTTTAGGGTTGTTAGGAAAGAGTGAAGACGCAGAGTCCTGTTGAGTGTGGGGTTGCGTAAAGGCTCCCCCAGGGAGTTCAGGTGTACCCAAAGGCTTCCGCTGAGAGCACTTTTTGATGGCAGAAAGTGGCACCGTACGTGTTTTTTCGGGTCTAACTCGGGTTCAGCTTCTTGTTGCGGTTAGGGTT
>NW_027664015.1:1115000-1135754 GCF_964034855.1 Anser brachyrhynchus
CTTGTTGCGGTTAGGGTTATGTTTAGGGTTGTTAGGAAAGAGTGAAGACGCAGAGTCCTGTTGAGTGTGGGGTTGCGTAAAGGCTCCCCCAGGGAGTTCAGGTGTACCCAAAGGCTTCCGCTGAGAGCACTTTTTGATGGCAGAAAGTGGCACCGTACGTGTTTTTTCGGGTCTAACTCGGGTTGAGCTTCTTGTTGCGGTTAGGGTTATGTTTAGGGTTGTTAGGAAAGAGTGAAGACGCAGAGTCCTGTTGAGTGTGGGGTTGTGTAAAGGCTCCCCCAGGGAGTTCAGGTGTACCCAAAGGCTTCCGCTGAGAGCACTTTTTGATGGCAGAAAGTGGCACCGTACGTGTTTTTTCGGGTCTAACTCGGGTTCAGCTTCTTGTTGCGGTTAGGGTTATGTTTAGGGTTGTTAGGAAAAAGTGAAGACGCAGAGTCCTGTTGAGTGTGGGGTTGCGTAAAGGCTCCCCCAGGGAGTTCAGGTGTACCCAAAGGCTTCCGCTGAGAGCACTTTTGGATGGCAGAAAGTGGCACCGTACGTGTTTTTTCGGGTCTAACTCGGGTTCAGCTTCTTGTTGCGGTTAGGGTTATGTTTAGGGTTGTTAGGAAAGAGTGAAGACGCAGAGTCCTGTTGAGTGTGGGGTTGCGTAAAGGCTCCCCCAGGGAGTTCAGGTGTACCCAAAGGCTTCCGCTGAGAGCACTTTTTGATGGCAGAAAGTGGCACCGTACGTGTTTTTTCGGGTCTAACTCGGGTTCAGCTTCTTGTTGCGGTTAGGGTTATGTTTAGGGTTGTTAGGAAAGAGTGAAGACGCAGAGTCCTGTTGAGTGCGGGGTTGCGTAAAGGCTCCCCCAGGGAGTTCAGGTGTACCCAAAGGCTTCCGCTGAGAGCACTTTTGGATGGCAGAAAGTGGCACCGTACGTGTTTTTTCGGGTCTAACTCGGGTTCAGCTTCTTGTTGCGGTTAGGGTTATGTTTAGGGTTGTTAGGAAAGAGTGAAGACGCAGAGTCCTGTTGAGTGTGGGGTTGCGTAAAGGCTCCCCCAGGGAGTTCAGGTGTACCCAAAGGCTTCCGCTGAGAGCACTTTTTGATGGCAGAAAGTGGCACCGTACGTGTTTTTTCGGGTCTAACTCGGGTTCAGCTTCTTGTTGCGGTTAGGGTTATGTTTAGGGTTGTTAGGAAAGAGTGAAGACGCAGAGTCCTGTTGAGTGTGGGGTTGCGTAAAGGCTCCGCCAGGGAGTTCAGGTGTACCCAAAGGCTTCCGCTGAGAGCACTTTTTGATGGCAGAAAGTGGCACCGTACGTGTTTTTTCGGGTCTAACTCGGGTTCAGCTTCTTGTTGCGGTTAGGGTTATGTTTAGGGTTGTTAGGAAAGAGTGAAGACGCAGAGTCCTGTTGAGTGTGGGGTTGCGTAAAGGCTCCCCCAGGGAGTTCAGGTGTACCCAAAGGCTTCCGCTGAGAGCACTTTTTGATGGCAGAAAGTGGCACCGTACGTGTTTTTTCGGGTCTAACTCGGGTTCAGCTTCTTGTTGCGGTTAGGGTTATGTTTAGGGTTGTTAGGAAAGAGTGAAGACGCAGAGTCCTGTTGAGTGTGGGGTTGCGTAAAGGCTCCCCCAGGGAGTTCAGGTGTACCCAAAGGCTTCCGCTGAGAGCACTTTTTGATGGCAGAAAGTGGCACCGTACGTGTTTTTTCGGGTCTAACTCGGGTTGAGCTTCTTGTTGCGGTTAGGGTTATGTTTAGGGTTGTTAGGAAAGAGTGAAGACGCAGAGTCCTGTTGAGTGTGGGGTTGCGTAAAGGCTCCCCCAGGGAGTTCAGGTGTACCCAAAGGCTTCCGCTGAGAGCACTTTTTGATGGCAGAAAGTGGCACCGTACGTGTTTTTTCGGGTCTAACTCGGGTTGAGCTTCTTGTTGCGGTTAGGGTTATGTTTAGGGTTGTTAGGAAAGAGTGAAGACGCAGAGTCCTGTTGAGTGTGGGGTTGCGTAAAGGCTCCCCCAGGGAGTTCAGGTGTACCCAAAGGCTTCCGCTGAGAGCACTTTTGGATGGCAGAAAGTGGCACCGTACGTGTTTTTTCGGGTCTAACTCGGGTTCAGCTTCTTGTTGCGGTTAGGGTTATGTTTAGGGTTGTTAGGAAAGAGTGAAGACGCAGAGTCCTGTTGAGTGTGGGGTTGCGTAAAGGCTCCCCCAGGGAGTTCAGGTGTTCCCAAAGGCTTCCGCTGAGAGCACTTTTTGATGGCAGAAAGTGGCACCGTACGTGTTTTTTCGGGTCTAACTCGGGTTCAGCTTTTTGTTGCGGTTAGGCTTATGTTTAGGGTTGTTAGGAAAGAGTGAAGACGCAGAGTCCTGTTGAGTGTGGGGTTGCGTAAAGGCTCCCCCAGGGAGTTCAAGTGTACCCAAAGGCTTCCGCTGAGAGCACTTTTTGATGGCAGAAAGTGGCACCGTACGTGTTTTTTCGGGTCTAACTCGGGTTGAGCTTCTTGTTGCGGTTAGGGTTATGTTTAGGGTTGTTAGGAAAGAGTGAAGACGCAGAGTCCTGTTGAGTGTGGGGTTGCGTAAAGGCTCCCCCAGGGAGTTCAGGTGTACCCAAAGGCTTCCGCTGAGAGCACTTTTTGATGGCAGAAAGTGGCACCGTACGTGTTTTTTCGGGTCTAACTCGGGTTCAGCTTCTTGTTGCGGTTAGGGTTATGTTTAGGGTTGTTAGGAAAGAGTGAAGACGCAGAGTCCTGTTGAGTGTGGGGTTGCGTAAAGGCTCCCCCAGGGAGTTCAGGTGTACCCAAAGGCTTCCGCTGAGAGCACTTTTTGATGGCAGAAAGTGGCACCGTACGTGTTTTTTCGGGTCTAACTCGGGTTGAGCTTCTTGTTGCGGTTAGGGTTATGTTTAGGGTTGTTAGGAAAGAGTGAAGACGCAGAGTCCTGTTGAGTGTGGGGTTGCGTAAAGGCTCCCCCAGGGAGTTCAGGTGTACCCAAAGGCTTCCGCTGAGAGCACTTTTTGATGGCAGAAAGTGGCACCGTACGTGTTTTTTCGGGTCTAACTCGGGTTGAGCTTCTTGTTGCGGTTAGGGTTATGTTTAGGGTTGTTAGGAAAGAGTGAAGACGCAGAGTCCTGTTGAGTGTGGGGTTGCGTAAAGGCTCCCCCAGGGAGTTCAGGTGTACCCAAAGGCTTCCGCTGAGAGCACTTTTGGATGGCAGAAAGTGGCACCGTACGTGTTTTTTCGGGTCTAACTCGGGTTCAGCTTCTTGTTGCGGTTAGGGTTATGTTTAGGGTTGTTAGGAAAGAGTGAAGACGCAGAGTCCTGTTGAGTGTGGGGTTGCGTAAAGGCTCCCCCAGGGAGTTCAGGTGTACCCAAAGGCTTCCGCTGAGAGCACTTTTTGATGGCAGAAAGTGGCACCGTACGTGTTTTTTCGGGTCTAACTCGGGTTCAGCTTCTTGTTGCGGTTAGGGTTATGTTTAGGGTTGTTAGGAAAGAGTGAAGACGCAGAGTCCTGTTGAGTGTGGGGTTGCGTAAAGGCTCCCCCAGGGAGTTCAGGTGTACCCAAAGGCTTCCGCTGAGAGCACTTTTTGATGGCAGAAAGTGGCACCGTACGTGTTTTTTCGGGTCTAACTCGGGTTCAGCTTCTTGTTGCGGTTAGGGTTATGTTTAGGGTTGTTAGGAAAGAGTGAAGACGCAGAGTCCTGTTGAGTGTGGGGTTGCGTAAAGGCTCCCCCAGGGAGTTCAAGTGTACCCAAAGGCTTCCGCTGAGAGCACTTTTTGATGGCAGAAAGTGGCACCGTACGTGTTTTTTCGGGTCTAACTCGGGTTGAGCTTCTTGTTGCGGTTAGGGTTATGTTTAGGGTTGTTAGGAAAGAGTGAAGACGCAGAGTCCTGTTGAGTGTGGGGTTGTGTAAAGGCTCCCCCAGGGAGTTCAGGTGTACCCAAAGGCTTCCGCTGAGAGCACTTTTTGATGGCAGAAAGTGGCACCGTACGTGTTTTTTCGGGTCTAACTCGGGTTCAGCTTCTTGTTGCGGTTAGGGTTATGTTTAGGGTTGTTAGGAAAAAGTGAAGACGCAGAGTCCTGTTGAGTGTGGGGTTGCGTAAAGGCTCCCCCAGGGAGTTCAGGTGTACCCAAAGGCTTCCGCTGAGAGCACTTTTGGATGGCAGAAAGTGGCACCGTACGTGTTTTTTCGGGTCTAACTCGGGTTGAGCTTCTTGTTGCGGTTAGGGTTATGTTTAGGGTTGTTAGGAAAGAGTGAAGACGCAGAGTCCTGTTGAGTGTGGGGTTGCGTAAAGGCTCCCCCAGGGAGTTCAGGTGTACCCAAAGGCTTCCGCTGAGAGCACTTTTTGATGGCAGAAAGTGGCACCGTACGTGTTTTTTCGGGTCTAACTCGGGTTCAGCTTCTTGTTGCGGTTAGGGTTATGTTTAGGGTTGTTAGGAAAGAGTGAAGACGCAGAGTCCTGTTGAGTGCGGGGTTGCGTAAAGGCTCCCCCAGGGAGTTCAGGTGTACCCAAAGGCTTCCGCTGAGAGCACTTTTGGATGGCAGAAAGTGGCACCGTACGTGTTTTTTCGGGTCTAACTCGGGTTCAGCTTCTTGTTGCGGTTAGGGTTATGTTTAGGGTTGTTAGGAAAGAGTGAAGACGCAGAGTCCTGTTGAGTGTGGGGTTGCGTAAAGGCTCCCCCAGGGAGTTCAGGTGTACCCAAAGGCTTCCGCTGAGAGCACTTTTTGATGGCAGAAAGTGGCACCGTACGTGTTTTTTCGGGTCTAACTCGGGTTCAGCTTCTTGTTGCGGTTAGGGTTATGTTTAGGGTTGTTAGGAAAGAGTGAAGACGCAGAGTCCTGTTGAGTGCGGGGTTGCGTAAAGGCTCCCCCAGGGAGTTCAGGTGTACCCAAAGGCTTCTGCTGAGAGCACTTTTGGATGGCAGAAAGTGGCACCGTACGTGTTTTTTCGGGTCTAACTCGGGTTCAGCTTCTTGTTGCGGTTAGGGTTATGTTTAGGGTTGTTAGGAAAGAGTGAAGACGCAGAGTCCTGTTGAGTGTGGGGTTGCGTAAAGGCTCCCCCAGGGAGTTCACGTGTACCCAAAGGCTTCCGCTGAGAGCACTTTTTGATGGCAGAAAGTGGCACCGTACGTGTTTTTTCGGGTCTAACTCGGGTTCAGCTTCTTGTTGCGGTTAGGGTTATGTTTAGGGTTGTTAGGAAAGAGTGAAGACGCAGAGTCCTGTTGAGTGTGGGGTTGCGTAAAGGCTCCGCCAGGGAGTTCAGGTGTACCCAAAGGCTTCCGCTGAGAGCACTTTTTGATGGCAGAAAGTGGCACCGTACGTGTTTTTTCGGGTCTAACTCGGGTTCAGCTTCTTGTTGCGGTTAGGGTTATGTTTAGGGTTGTTAGGAAAGAGTGAAGACGCAGAGTCCTGTTGAGTGTGGGGTTGCGTAAAGGCTCCCCCAGGGAGTTCAGGTGTACCCAAAGGCTTCCGCTGAGAGCACTTTTTGATGGCAGAAAGTGGCACCGTACGTGTTTTTTCGGGTCTAACTCGGGTTCAGCTTCTTGTTGCGGTTAGGGTTATGTTTAGGGTTGTTAGGAAAGAGTGAAGACGCAGAGTCCTGTTGAGTGTGGGGTTGCGTAAAGGCTCCCCCAGGGAGTTCAGGTGTACCCAAAGGCTTCCGCTGAGAGCACTTTTTGATGGCAGAAAGTGGCACCGTACGTGTTTTTTCGGGTCTAACTCGGGTTGAGCTTCTTGTTGCGGTTAGGGTTATGTTTAGGGTTGTTAGGAAAGAGTGAAGACGCAGAGTCCTGTTGAGTGTGGGGTTGCGTAAAGGCTCCCCCAGGGAGTTCAGGTGTACCCAAAGGCTTCCGCTGAGAGCACTTTTTGATGGCAGAAAGTGGCACCGTACGTGTTTTTTCGGGTCTAACTCGGGTTGAGCTTCTTGTTGCGGTTAGGGTTATGTTTAGGGTTGTTAGGAAAGAGTGAAGACGCAGAGTCCTGTTGAGTGTGGGGTTGCGTAAAGGCTCCCCCAGGGAGTTCAGGTGTACCCAAAGGCTTCCGCTGAGAGCACTTTTGGATGGCAGAAAGTGGCACCGTACGTGTTTTTTCGGGTCTAACTCGGGTTCAGCTTCTTGTTGCGGTTAGGGTTATGTTTAGGGTTGTTAGGAAAGAGTGAAGACGCAGAGTCCTGTTGAGTGTGGGGTTGCGTAAAGGCTCCCCCAGGGAGTTCAGGTGTTCCCAAAGGCTTCCGCTGAGAGCACTTTTTGATGGCAGAAAGTGGCACCGTACGTGTTTTTTCGGGTCTAACTCGGGTTCAGCTTCTTGTTGCGGTTAGGCTTATGTTTAGGGTTGTTAGGAAAGAGTGAAGACGCAGAGTCCTGTTGAGTGTGGGGTTGCGTAAAGGCTCCCCCAGGGAGTTCAAGTGTACCCAAAGGCTTCCGCTGAGAGCACTTTTTGATGGCAGAAAGTGGCACCGTACGTGTTTTTTCGGGTCTAACTCGGGTTGAGCTTCTTGTTGCGGTTGGGGTTATGTTTAGGGTTGTTAGGAAAGAGTGAAGACGCAGAGTCCTGTTGAGTGTGGGGTTGCGTAAAGGCTCCCCCAGGGAGTTCAGGTGTACCCAAAGGCTTCCGCTGAGAGCACTTTTTGATGGCAGAAAGTGGCACCGTACGTGTTTTTTCGGGTCTAACTCGGGTTCAGCTTCTTGTTGCGGTTAGGGTTATGTTTAGGGTTGTTAGGAAAGAGTGAAGACGCAGAGTCCTGTTGAGTGTGGGGTTGCGTAAAGGCTCCCCCAGGGAGTTCAGGTGTACCCAAAGGCTTCCGCTGAGAGCACTTTTTGATGGCAGAAAGTGGCACCGTACGTGTTTTTTCGGGTCTAACTCGGGTTGAGCTTCTTGTTGCGGTTAGGGTTATGTTTAGGGTTGTTAGGAAAGAGTGAAGACGCAGAGTCCTGTTGAGTGTGGGGTTGCGTAAAGGCTCCCCCAGGGAGTTCAGGTGTACCCAAAGGCTTCCGCTGAGAGCACTTTTTGATGGCAGAAAGTGGCACCGTACGTGTTTTTTCGGGTCTAACTCGGGTTGAGCTTCTTGTTGCGGTTAGGGTTATGTTTAGGGTTGTTAGGAAAGAGTGAAGACGCAGAGTCCTGTTGAGTGTGGGGTTGCGTAAAGGCTCCCCCAGGGAGTTCAGGTGTACCCAAAGGCTTCCGCTGAGAGCACTTTTGGATGGCAGAAAGTGGCACCGTACGTGTTTTTTCGGGTCTAACTCGGGTTCAGCTTCTTGTTGCGGTTAGGGTTATGTTTAGGGTTGTTAGGAAAGAGTGAAGACGCAGAGTCCTGTTGAGTGTGGGGTTGCGTAAAGGCTCCCCCAGGGAGTTCAGGTGTACCCAAAGGCTTCCGCTGAGAGCACTTTTTGATGGCAGAAAGTGGCACCGTACGTGTTTTTTCGGGTCTAACTCGGGTTCAGCTTCTTGTTGCGGTTAGGGTTATGTTTAGGGTTGTTAGGAAAGAGTGAAGACGCAGAGTCCTGTTGAGTGTGGGGTTGCGTAAAGGCTCCCCCAGGGAGTTCAGGTGTTCCCAAAGGCTTCCGCTGAGAGCACTTTTTGATGGCAGAAAGTGGCACCGTACGTGTTTTTTCGGGTCTAACTCGGGTTCAGCTTCTTGTTGCGGTTAGGGTTATGTTTAGGGTTGTTAGGAAAGAGTGAAGACGCAGAGTCCTGTTGAGTGTGGGGTTGCGTAAAGGCTCCCCCAGGGAGTTCAAGTGTACCCAAAGGCTTCCGCTGAGAGCACTTTTTGATGGCAGAAAGTGGCACCGTACGTGTTTTTTCGGGTCTAACTCGGGTTGAGCTTCTTGTTGCGGTTAGGGTTATGTTTAGGGTTGTTAGGAAAGAGTGAAGACGCAGAGTCCTGTTGAGTGTGGGGTTGTGTAAAGGCTCCCCCAGGGAGTTCAGGTGTACCCAAAGGCTTCCGCTGAGAGCACTTTTTGATGGCAGAAAGTGGCACCGTACGTGTTTTTTCGGGTCTAACTCGGGTTCAGCTTCTTGTTGCGGTTAGGGTTATGTTTAGGGTTGTTAGGAAAAAGTGAAGACGCAGAGTCCTGTTGAGTGTGGGGTTGCGTAAAGGCTCCCCCAGGGAGTTCAGGTGTACCCAAAGGCTTCCGCTGAGAGCACTTTTTGATGGCAGAAAGTGGCACCGTACGTGTTTTTTCGGGTCTAACTCGGGTTCAGCTTCTTGTTGCGGTTAGGGTTATGTTTAGGGTTGTTAGGAAAGAGTGAAGACGCAGAGTCCTGTTGAGTGTGGGGTTGCGTAAAGGCTCCCCCAGGGAGTTCAGGTGTACCCAAAGGCTTCCGCTGAGAGCACTTTTTGATGGCAGAAAGTGGCACCGTACGTGTTTTTTCGGGTCTAACTCGGGTTCAGCTTCTTGTTGCGGTTAGGGTTATGTTTAGGGTTGTTAGGAAAGAGTGAAGACGCAGAGTCCTGTTGAGTGCGGGGTTGCGTAAAGGCTCCCCCAGGGAGTTCAGGTGTACCCAAAGGCTTCCGCTGAGAGCACTTTTGGATGGCAGAAAGTGGCACCGTACGTGTTTTTTCGGGTCTAACTCGGGTTCAGCTTCTTGTTGCGGTTAGGGTTATGTTTAGGGTTGTTAGGAAAGAGTGAAGACGCAGAGTCCTGTTGAGTGTGGGGTTGCGTAAAGGCTCCCCCAGGGAGTTCAGGTGTACCCAAAGGCTTCCGCTGAGAGCACTTTTTGATGGCAGAAAGTGGCACCGTACGTGTTTTTTCGGGTCTAACTCGGGTTCAGCTTCTTGTTGCGGTTAGGGTTATGTTTAGGGTTGTTAGGAAAGAGTGAAGACGCAGAGTCCTGTTGAGTGTGGGGTTGCGTAAAGGCTCCCCCAGGGAGTTCAGGTGTACCCAAAGGCTTCCGCTGAGAGCACTTTTTGATGGCAGAAAGTGGCACCGTACGTGTTTTTTTCGGGTCTAACTCGGGTTCAGCTTCTTGTTGCGGTTAGGGTTATGTTTAGGGTTGTTAGGAAAGAGTGAAGACGCAGAGTCCTGTTGAGTGTGGGGTTGCGTAAAGGCTCCCCCAGGGAGTTCAGGTGTACCCAAAGGCATCCGCTGAGAGCACTTTTTGATGGCAGAAAGTGGCACCGTACGTGTTTTTTCGGGTCTAACTCGGGTTCAGCTTCTTGTTGCGGTTAGGGTTATGTTTAGGGTTGTTAGGAAAGAGTGAAGACGCAGAGTCCTGTTGAGTGTGGGGTTGCGTAAAGGCTCCCCCAGGGAGTTCAGGTGTACCCAAAGGCTTCCGCTGAGAGCACTTTTTGATGGCAGAAAGTGGCACCGTACGTGTTTTTTCGGGTCTAACTCGGGTTCAGCTTCTTGTTGCGGTTAGGGTTATGTTTAGGGTTGTTAGGAAAGAGTGAAGACGCAGAGTCCTGTTGAGTGTGGGGTTGCGTAAAGGCTCCCCCAGGGAGTTCAGGTGTACCCAAAGGCTTCCGCTGAGAGCACTTTTTGATGGCAGAAAGTGGCACCGTACGTGTTTTTTCGGGTCTAACTCGGGTTCAGCTTCTTGTTGCGGTTAGGGTTACGTTTAGGGTTGTTAGGAAAGAGTGAAGACGCAGAGTCCTGTTGAGTGTGGGGTTGCGTAAAGGCTCCCCCAGGGAGTTCAGGTGTACCCAAAGGCTTCCGCTGAGAGCACTTTTTGATGGCAGAAAGTGGCACCGTACGTGTTTTTTCGGGTCTAACTCGGGTTCAGCTTCTTGTTGCGGTTAGGGTTATGTTTAGGGTTGTTAGGAAAGAGTGAAGACGCAGAGTCCTGTTGAGTGTGGGGTTGCGTAAAGGCTCCCCCAGGGAGTTCAGGTGTACCCAAAGGCTTCCGCTGAGAGCACTTTTGGATGGCAGAAAGTGGCACCGTACGTGTTTTTTCGGGTCTAACTCGGGTTCAGCTTCTTGTTGCGGTTAGGGTTATGTTTAGGGTTGTTAGGAAAGAGTGAAGACGCAGAGTCCTGTTGAGTGTGGGGTTGCGTAAAGGCTCCCCCAGGGAGTTCAGGTGTACCCAAAGGCTTCCGCTGAGAGCACTTTTTGATGGCAGAAAGTGGCACCGTACGTGTTTTTTCGGGTCTAACTCGGGTTCAGCTTCTTGTTGCGGTTAGGGTTATGTTTAGGGTTGTTAGGAAAGAGTGAAGACGCAGAGTCCTGTTGAGTGTGGGGTTGCGTAAAGGCTCCCCCAGGGAGTTCAGGTGTACCCAAAGGCTTCCGCTGAGAGCACTTTTTGATGGCAGAAAGTGGCACCGTACGTGTTTTTTCGGGTCTAACTCGGGTTCAGCTTCTTGTTGCGGTTAGGGTTATGTTTAGGGTTGTTAGGAAAGAGTGAAGACGCAGAGTCCTGTTGAGTGTGGGGTTGCGTAAAGGCTCCCCCAGGGAGTTCAAGTGTACCCAAAGGCTTCCGCTGAGAGCACTTTTTGATGGCAGAAAGTGGCACCGTACGTGTTTTTTCGGGTCTAACTCGGGTTGAGCTTCTTGTTGCGGTTAGGGTTATGTTTAGGGTTGTTAGGAAAGAGTGAAGACGCAGAGTCCTGTTGAGTGTGGGGTTGTGTAAAGGCTCCCCCAGGGAGTTCAGGTGTACCCAAAGGCTTCCGCTGAGAGCACTTTTTGATGGCAGAAAGTGGCACCGTACGTGTTTTTTCGGGTCTAACTCGGGTTCAGCTTCTTGTTGCGGTTAGGGTTATGTTTAGGGTTGTTAGGAAAAAGTGAAGACGCAGAGTCCTGTTGAGTGTGGGGTTGCGTAAAGGCTCCCCCAGGGAGTTCAGGTGTACCCAAAGGCTTCCGCTGAGAGCACTTTTGGATGGCAGAAAGTGGCACCGTACGTGTTTTTTCGGGTCTAACTCGGGTTGAGCTTCTTGTTGCGGTTAGGGTTATGTTTAGGGTTGTTAGGAAAGAGTGAAGACGCAGAGTCCTGTTGAGTGTGGGGTTGCGTAAAGGCTCCCCCAGGGAGTTCAGGTGTACCCAAAGGCTTCCGCTGAGAGCACTTTTTGATGGCAGAAAGTGGCACCGTACGTGTTTTTTCGGGTCTAACTCGGGTTCAGCTTCTTGTTGCGGTTAGGGTTATGTTTAGGGTTGTTAGGAAAGAGTGAAGACGCAGAGTCCTGTTGAGTGTGGGGTTGCGTAAAGGCTCCCCCAGGGAGTTCAGGTGTACCCAAAGGCTTCCGCTGAGAGCACTTTTGGATGGCAGAAAGTGGCACCGTACGTGTTTTTTCGGGTCTAACTCGGGTTCAGCTTCTTGTTGCGGTTAGGGTTATGTTTAGGGTTGTTAGGAAAGAGTGAAGACGCAGAGTCCTGTTGAGTGTGGGGTTGCGTAAAGGCTCCCCCAGGGAGTTCAGGTGTACCCAAAGGCTTCCGCTGAGAGCACTTTTTGATGGCAGAAAGTGGCACCGTACGTGTTTTTTCGGGTCTAACTCGGGTTCAGCTTCTTGTTGCGGTTAGGGTTATGTTTAGGGTTGTTAGGAAAGAGTGAAGACGCAGAGTCCTGTTGAGTGTGGGGTTGCGTAAAGGCTCCCCCAGGGAGTTCAGGTGTACCCAAAGGCTTCCGCTGAGAGCACTTTTTGATGGCAGAAAGTGGCACCGTACGTGTTTTTTTGGGTCTAACTCGGGTTCAGCTTCTTGTTGCGGTTAGGGTTATGTTTAGGGTTGTTAGGAAAGAGTGAAGACGCAGAGTCCTGTTGAGTGTGGGGTTGCGTAAAGGCTCCCCCAGGGAGTTCAGGTGTACCCAAAGGCTTCCGCTGAGAGCACTTTTTGATGGCAGAAAGTGGCACCGTACGTGTTTTTTCGGGTCTAACTCGGGTTCAGCTTCTTGTTGCGGTTAGGGTTATGTTTAGGGTTGTTAGGAAAGAGTGAAGACGCAGAGTCCTGTTGAGTGTGGGGTTGCGTAAAGGCTCCCCCAGGGAGTTCAGGTGTACCCAAAGGCTTCCGCTGAGAGCACTTTTGGATGGCAGAAAGTGGCACCGTACGTGTTTTTTCGGGTCTAACTCGGGTTCAGCTTCTTGTTGCGGTTAGGGTTATGTTTAGGGTTGTTAGGAAAGAGTGAAGACGCAGAGTCCTGTTGAGTGTGGGGTTGCGTAAAGGCTCCCCAGGGAGTTCAGGTGTACCCAAAGGCTTCCGCTGAGAGCACTTTTTGATGGCAGAAAGTGGCACCGTACGTGTTTTTTCGGGTCTAACTCGGGTTCAGCTTCTTGTTGCGGTTAGGGTTATGTTTAGGGTTGTTAGGAAAGAGTGAAGACGCAGAGTCCTGTTGAGTGTGGGGTTGCGTAAAGGCTCCCCCAGGGAGTTCAGGTGTACCCAAAGGCTTCCGCTGAGAGCACTTTTTGATGGCAGAAAGTGGCACCGTACGTGTTTTTTCGGGTCTAACTCGGGTTGCAGCTTCTTGTTGCGGTTAGGGTTATGTTTAGGGTTGTTAGGAAAGAGTGAAGACGCAGAGTCCTGTTGAGTGTGGGGTTGCGTAAAGGCTCCCCCAGGGAGTTCAGGTGTACCCAAAGGCTTCCGCTGAGAGCACTTTTGGATGGCAGAAAGTGGCACCGTACGTGTTTTTTTCGGGTCTAACTCGGGTTCAGCTTCTTGTTGCGGTTAGGGTTATGTTTAGGGTTGTTAGGAAAGAGTGAAGACGCAGAGTCCTGTTGAGTGTGGGGTTGCGTAAAGGCTCCCCCAGGGAGTTCAGGTGTACCCAAAGGCTTCCGCTGAGAGCACTTTTTGATGGCAGAAAGTGGCACCGTACGTGTTTTTTCGGGTCTAACTCGGGTTCAGCTTCTTGTTGCGGTTAGGGTTATGTTTAGGGTTGTTAGGAAAGAGTGAAGACGCAGAGTCCTGTTGAGTGTGGGGTTGCGTAAAGGCTCCCCCAGGGAGTTCAGGTGTTCCCAAAGGCTTCCGCTGAGAGCACTTTTTGATGGCAGAAAGTGGCACCGTACGTGTTTTTTCGGGTCTAACTCGGGTTCAGCTTCTTGTTGCGGTTAGGCTTATGTTTAGGGTTGTTAGGAAAGAGTGAAGACGCAGAGTCCTGTTGAGTGTGGGGTTGCGTAAAGGCTCCCCCAGGGAGTTCAAGTGTACCCAAAGGCTTCCGCTGAGAGCACTTTTTGATGGCAGAAAGTGGCACCGTACGTGTTTTTTCGGGTCTAACTCGGGTTGAGCTTCTTGTTGCGGTTAGGGTTATGTTTAGGGTTGTTAGGAAAGAGTGAAGACGCAGAGTCCTGTTGAGTGTGGGGTTGCGTAAAGGCTCCCCCAGGGAGTTCAGGTGTACCCAAAGGCTTCCGCTGAGAGCACTTTTTGATGGCAGAAAGTGGCACCGTACGTGTTTTTTCGGGTCTAACTCGGGTTCAGCTTCTTGTTGCGGTTAGGGTTATGTTTAGGGTTGTTAGGAAAGAGTGAAGACGCAGAGTCCTGTTGAGTGTGGGGTTGCGTAAAGGCTCCCCCAGGGAGTTCAGGTGTACCCAAAGGCTTCCGCTGAGAGCACTTTTTGATGGCAGAAAGTGGCACCGTACGTGTTTTTTTCGGGTCTAACTCGGGTTCAGCTTCTTGTTGCGGTTAGGGTTATGTTTAGGGTTGTTAGGAAAGAGTGAAGACGCAGAGTCCTGTTGAGTGTGGGGTTGCGTAAAGGCTCCCCCAGGGAGTTCAGGTGTACCCAAAGGCTTCCGCTGAGAGCACTTTTTGATGGCAGAAAGTGGCACCGTACGTGTTTTTTCGGGTCTAACTCGGGTTCAGCTTCTTGTTGCGGTTAGGGTTATGTTTAGGGTTGTTAGGAAAGAGTGAAGACGCAGAGTCCTGTTGAGTGTGGGGTTGCGTAAAGGCTCCCCCAGGGAGTTCAGGTGTACCCAAAGGCTTCCGCTGAGAGCACTTTTTGATGGCAGAAAGTGGCACCGTACGTGTTTTTTCGGGTCTAACTCGGGTTCAGCTTCTTGTTGCGGTTAGGGTTATGTTTAGGGTTGTTAGGAAAGAGTGAAGACGCAGAGTCCTGTTGAGTGTGGGGTTGCGTAAAGGCTCCCCCAGGGAGTTCAGGTGTACCCAAAGGCTTCCGCTGAGAGCACTTTTTGATGGCAGAAAGTGGCACCGTACGTGTTTTTTCGGGTCTAACTCGGGTTCAGCTTCTTGTTGCGGTTAGGGTTATGTTTAGGGTTGTTAGGAAAGAGTGAAGACGCAGAGTCCTGTTGAGTGTGGGGTTGCGTAAAGGCTCCCCCAGGGAGTTCAGGTGTACCCAAAGGCTTCCGCTGAGAGCACTTTTTGATGGCAGAAAGTGGCACCGTACGTGTTTTTTCGGGTCTAACTCGGGTTCAGCTTCTTGTTGCGGTTAGGGTTATGTTTAGGGTTGTTAGGAAAGAGTGAAGACGCAGAGTCCTGTTGAGTGTGGGGTTGCGTAAAGGCTCCCCCAGGGAGTTCAGGTGTACCCAAAGGCTTCCGCTGAGAGCACTTTTTGGATGGCAGAAAGTGGCACCGTACGTGTTTTTTCGGGTCTAACTCGGGTTCAGCTTCTTGTTGCGGTTAGGGTTATGTTTAGGGTTGTTAGGAAAGAGTGAAGACGCAGAGTCCTGTTGAGTGTGGGGTTGCGTAAAGGCTCCCCCAGGGAGTTCAGGTGTACCCAAAGGCTTCCGCTGAGAGCACTTTTTGATGGCAGAAAGTGGCACCGTACGTGTTTTTTCGGGTCTAACTCGGGTTCAGCTTCTTGTTGCGGTTAGGGTTATGTTTAGGGTTGTTAGGAAAGAGTGAAGACGCAGAGTCCTGTTGAGTGTGGGGTTGCGTAAAGGCTCCCCCAGGGAGTTCAGGTGTACCCAAAGGCTTCCGCTGAGAGCACTTTTTGATGGCAGAAAGTGGCACCGTACGTGTTTTTTCGGGTCTAACTCGGGTTCAGCTTCTTGTTGCGGTTAGGGTTATGTTTAGGGTTGTTAGGAAAGAGTGAAGACGCAGAGTCCTGTTGAGTGTGGGGTTGCGTAAAGGCTCCCCCAGGGAGTTCAGGTGTACCCAAAGGCTTCCGCTGAGAGCACTTTTTGATGGCAGAAAGTGGCACCGTACGTGTTTTTTCGGGTCTAACTCGGGTTCAGCTTCTTGTTGCGGTTAGGGTTATGTTTAGGGTTGTTAGGAAAGAGTGAAGACGCAGAGTCCTGTTGAGTGTGGGGTTGCGTAAAGGCTCCCCCAGGGAGTTCAGGTGTACCCAAAGGCTTCCGCTGAGAGCACTTTTTGATGGCAGAAAGTGGCACCGTACGTGTTTTTTTCGGGTCTAACTCGGGTTCAGCTTCTTGTTGCGGTTAGGGTTATGTTTAGGGTTGTTAGGAAAGAGTGAAGACGCAGAGTCCTGTTGAGTGTGGGGTTGCGTAAAGGCTCCCCCAGGGAGTTCAGGTGTACCCAAAGGCTTCCGCTGAGAGCACTTTTTGATGGCAGAAAGTGGCACCGTACGTGTTTTTTCGGGTCTAACTCGGGTTCAGCTTCTTGTTGCGGTTAGGGTTATGTTTAGGGTTGTTAGGAAAGAGTGAAGACGCAGAGTCCTGTTGAGTGTGGGGTTGCGTAAAGGCTCCCCCAGGGAGTTCAGGTGTACCCAAAGGCTTCCGCTGAGAGCACTTTTTGATGGCAGAAAGTGGCACCGTACGTGTTTTTTCGGGTCTAACTCGGGTTCAGCTTCTTGTTGCGGTTAGGGTTATGTTTAGGGTTGTTAGGAAAGAGTGAAGACGCAGAGTCCTGTTGAGTGTGGGGTTGCGTAAAGGCTCCCCCAGGGAGTTCAGGTGTACCCAAAGGCTTCCGCTGAGAGCACTTTTGGATGGCAGAAAGTGGCACCGTACGTGTTTTTTCGGGTCTAACTCGGGTTCAGCTTCTTGTTGCGGTTAGGGTTATGTTTAGGGTTGTTAGGAAAGAGTGAAGACGCAGAGTCCTGTTGAGTGTGGGGTTGCGTAAAGGCTCCCCCAGGGAGTTCAGGTGTACCCAAAGGCTTCCGCTGAGAGCACTTTTTGATGGCAGAAAGTGGCACCGTACGTGTTTTTTCGGGTCTAACTCGGGTTCAGCTTCTTGTTGCGGTTAGGGTTATGTTTAGGGTTGTTAGGAAAGAGTGAAGACGCAGAGTCCTGTTGAGTGTGGGGTTGCGTAAAGGCTCCCCCAGGGAGTTCAGGTGTACCCAAAGGCTTCCGCTGAGAGCACTTTTTGATGGCAGAAAGTGGCACCGTACGTGTTTTTTTCGGGTCTAACTCGGGTTCAGCTTCTTGTTGCGGTTAGGGTTATGTTTAGGGTTGTTAGGAAAGAGTGAAGACGCAGAGTCCTGTTGAGTGTGGGGTTGCGTAAAGGCTCCCCCAGGGAGTTCAGGTGTACCCAAAGGCTTCCGCTGAGAGCACTTTTTGATGGCAGAAAGTGGCACCGTACGTGTTTTTTCGGGTCTAACTCGGGTTCAGCTTCTTGTTGCGGTTAGGGTTATGTTTAGGGTTGTTAGGAAAGAGTGAAGACGCAGAGTCCTGTTGAGTGTGGGGTTGTCGTAAAGGCTCCCCCAGGGAGTTCAGGTGTACCCAAAGGCTTCCGCTGAGAGCACTTTTTGATGGCAGAAAGTGGCACCGTACGTGTTTTTTCGGGTCTAACTCGGGTTCAGCTTCTTGTTGCGGTTAGGGTTATGTTTAGGGTTGTTAGGAAAGAGTGAAGACGCAGAGTCCTGTTGAGTGTGGGGTTGCGTAAAGGCTCCCCCAGGGAGTTCAGGTGTACCCAAAGGCTTCCGCTGAGAGCACTTTTTGATGGCAGAAAGTGGCACCGTACGTGTTTTTTCGGGTCTAACTCGGGTTCAGCTTCTTGTTGCGGTTAGGGTTATGTTTAGGGTTGTTAGGAAAGAGTGAAGACGCAGAGTCCTGTTGAGTGTGGGGTTGCGTAAAGGCTCCCCCAGGGAGTTCAGGTGTACCCAAAGGCTTCCGCTGAGAGCACTTTTTGATGGCAGAAAGTGGCACCGTACGTGTTTTTTCGGGTCTAACTCGGGTTCAGCTTCTTGTTGCGGTTAGGGTTATGTTTAGGGTTGTTAGGAAAGAGTGAAGACGCAGAGTCCTGTTGAGTGTGGGGTTGCGTAAAGGCTCCCCCAGGGAGTTCAGGTGTACCCAAAGGCTTCCGCTGAGAGCACTTTTGGATGGCAGAAAGTGGCACCGTACGTGTTTTTTCGGGTCTAACTCGGGTTCAGCTTCTTGTTGCGGTTAGGGTTATGTTTAGGGTTGTTAGGAAAGAGTGAAGACGCAGAGTCCTGTTGAGTGTGGGGTTGCGTAAAGGCTCCCCCAGGGAGTTCAGGTGTACCCAAAGGCTTCCGCTGAGAGCACTTTTTGATGGCAGAAAGTGGCACCGTACGTGTTTTTTCGGGTCTAACTCGGGTTCAGCTTCTTGTTGCGGTTAGGGTTATGTTTAGGGTTGTTAGGAAAGAGTGAAGACGCAGAGTCCTGTTGAGTGTGGGGTTGCGTAAAGGCTCCCCCAGGGAGTTCAGGTGTACCCAAAGGCTTCCGCTGAGAGCACTTTTTGATGGCAGAAAGTGGCACCGTACGTGTTTTTTCGGGTCTAACTCGGGTTCAGCTTCTTGTTGCGGTTAGGGTTATGTTTAGGGTTGTTAGGAAAGAGTGAAGACGCAGAGTCCTGTTGAGTGTGGGGTTGCGTAAAGGCTCCCCCAGGGAGTTCAGGTGTACCCAAAGGCTTCCGCTGAGAGCACTTTTTGATGGCAGAAAGTGGCACCGTACGTGTTTTTTCGGGTCTAACTCGGGTTCAGCTTCTTGTTGCGGTTAGGGTTATGTTTAGGGTTGTTAGGAAAGAGTGAAGACGCAGAGTCCTGTTGAGTGTGGGGTTGCGTAAAGGCTCCCCCAGGGAGTTCAGGTGTACCCAAAGGCTTCCGCTGAGAGCACTTTTGGATGGCAGAAAGTGGCACCGTACGTGTTTTTTCGGGTCTAACTCGGGTTCAGCTTCTTGTTGCGGTTAGGGTTATGTTTAGGGTTGTTAGGAAAGAGTGAAGACGCAGAGTCCTGTTGAGTGTGGGGTTGCGTAAAGGCTCCCCCAGGGAGTTCAGGTGTACCCAAAGGCTTCCGCTGAGAGCACTTTTTGATGGCAGAAAGTGGCACCGTACGTGTTTTTTCGGGTCTAACTCGGGTTCAGCTTCTTGTTGCGGTTAGGGTTATGTTTAGGGTTGTTAGGAAAGAGTGAAGACGCAGAGTCCTGTTGAGTGTGGGGTTGCGTAAAGGCTCCCCCAGGGAGTTCAGGTGTACCCAAAGGCTTCCGCTGAGAGCACTTTTTGATGGCAGAAAGTGGCACCGTACGTGTTTTTTCGGGTCTAACTCGGGTTCAGCTTCTTGTTGCGGTTAGGGTTATGTTTAGGGTTGTTAGGAAAGAGTGAAGACGCAGAGTCCTGTTGAGTGTGGGGTTGCGTAAAGGCTCCCCCAGGGAGTTCAGGTGTACCCAAAGGCTTCCGCTGAGAGCACTTTTTGATGGCAGAAAGTGGCACCGTACGTGTTTTTTCGGGTCTAACTCGGGTTCAGCTTCTTGTTGCGGTTAGGGTTATGTTTAGGGTTGTTAGGAAAGAGTGAAGACGCAGAGTCCTGTTGAGTGTGGGGTTGCGTAAAGGCTCCCCCAGGGAGTTCAGGTGTACCCAAAGGCTTCCGCTGAGAGCACTTTTTGATGGCAGAAAGTGGCACCGTACGTGTTTTTTCGGGTCTAACTCGGGTTCAGCTTCTTGTTGCGGTTAGGGTTATGTTTAGGGTTGTTAGGAAAGAGTGAAGACGCAGAGTCCTGTTGAGTGTGGGGTTGCGTAAAGGCTCCCCCAGGGAGTTCAGGTGTACCCAAAGGCTTCCGCTGAGAGCACTTTTTGATGGCAGAAAGTGGCACCGTACGTGTTTTTTCGGGTCTAACTCGGGTTCAGCTTCTTGTTGCGGTTAGGGTTATGTTTAGGGTTGTTAGGAAAGAGTGAAGACGCAGAGTCCTGTTGAGTGTGGGGTTGCGTAAAGGCTCCCCCAGGGAGTTCAGGTGTACCCAAAGGCTTCCGCTGAGAGCACTTTTTGATGGCAGAAAGTGGCACCGTACGTGTTTTTTCGGGTCTAACTCGGGTTCAGCTTCTTGTTGCGGTTAGGGTTATGTTTAGGGTTGTTAGGAAAGAGTGAAGACGCAGAGTCCTGTTGAGTGTGGGGTTGCGTAAAGGCTCCCCCAGGGAGTTCAGGTGTACCCAAAGGCTTCCGCTGAGAGCACTTTTTGATGGCAGAAAGTGGCACCGTACGTGTTTTTTCGGGTCTAACTCGGGTTCAGCTTCTTGTTGCGGTTAGGGTTATGTTTAGGGTTGTTAGGAAAGAGTGAAGACGCAGAGTCCTGTTGAGTGTGGGGTTGCGTAAAGGCTCCCCCAGGGAGTTCAGGTGTACCCAAAGGCTTCCGCTGAGAGCACTTTTTGATGGCAGAAAGTGGCACCGTACGTGTTTTTTCGGGTCTAACTCGGGTTCAGCTTCTTGTTGCGGTTAGGGTTATGTTTAGGGTTGTTAGGAAAGAGTGAAGACGCAGAGTCCTGTTGAGTGTGGGGTTGCGTAAAGGCTCCCCCAGGGAGTTCAGGTGTACCCAAAGGCTTCCGCTGAGAGCACTTTTTGATGGCAGAAAGTGGCACCGTACGTGTTTTTTTCGGGTCTAACTCGGGTTGAGCTTCTTGTTGCGGTTAGGGTTATGTTTAGGGTTGTTAGGAAAGAGTGAAGACGCAGAGTCCTGTTGAGTGTGGGGTTGCGTAAAGGCTCCCCCAGGGAGTTCAGGTGTACCCAAAGGCTTCCGCTGAGAGCACTTTTTGATGGCAGAAAGTGGCACCGTACGTGTTTTTTCGGGTCTAACTCGGGTTCAGCTTCTTGTTGCGGTTAGGGTTATGTTTAGGGTTGTTAGGAAAGAGTGAAGACGCAGAGTCCTGTTGAGTGTGGGGTTGCGTAAAGGCTCCCCCAGGGAGTTCAGGTGTACCCAAAGGCTTCCGCTGAGAGCACTTTTTGATGGCAGAAAGTGGCACCGTACGTGTTTTTTCGGGTCTAACTCGGGTTCAGCTTCTTGTTGCGGTTAGGGTTATGTTTAGGGTTGTTAGGAAAGAGTGAAGACGCAGAGTCCTGTTGAGTGTGGGGTTGCGTAAAGGCTCCCCCAGGGAGTTCAGGTGTTCCCAAAGGCTTCCGCTGAGAGCACTTTTTGATGGCAGAAAGTGGCACCGTACGTGTTTTTTCGGGTCTAACTCGGGTTCAGCTTCTTGTTGCGGTTAGGGTTATGTTTAGGGTTGTTAGGAAAGAGTGAAGACGCAGAGTCCTGTTGAGTGTGGGGTTGCGTAAAGGCTCCCCAGGGAGTTCAGGTGTACCCAAAGGCTTCCGCTGAGAGCACTTTTGGATGGCAGAAAGTGGCACCGTACGTGTTTTTTCGGGTCTAACTCGGGTTCAGCTTCTTGTTGCGGTTAGGGTTATGTTTAGGGTTGTTAGGAAAGAGTGAAGACGCAGAGTCCTGTTGAGTGTGGGGTTGCGTAAAGGCTCCCCCAGGAGTTCAGGTGTACCCAAAGGCTTCCGCTGAGAGCACTTTTTGATGGCAGAAAGTGGGCACCGTACGTGTTTTTTCGGGTCTAACTCGGGTTCAGCTTCTTGTTGCGGTTAGGGTTATGTTTAGGGTTGTTAGGAAAGAGTGAAGACGCAGAGGTCCTGTTGAGTGTGGGGTTGCGTAAAGGCTCCCCCAGGGAGTTCAGGTGTACCCAAAGGCTTCCGCTGAGAGCACTTTTTGATGGCAGAAAGTGGCACCGTACGTGTTTTTTTCGGGTCTAACTCGGGTTGAGCTTCTTGTTGCGGTTAGGGTTATGTTTAGGGTTGTTAG
>NW_027664014.1:0-169000 GCF_964034855.1 Anser brachyrhynchus
TAAAGAAGGGGAAGATGTGGGAGTGTGGCCATGGGGGTCGACAAGCCCCATGGTTGGTGATAACATCCGACTCTTAAGGATGAGACCATCAGGAAAGGAAAGCCTTGAGAGGGAACAAAGAAGGGTGATTCAGGAGACACCTTAAACAGGGACATGAAGAACAGGAACAGGGACAGGCTAACAGAGCAGGGAGAAACAAAAAACAGCATATGGGAGGGTCCCACTGGCATATGCTGGACCCACAAACAAGGACTCCAGGAGTTGGAGGGGCAGCCAGAGCCCCCCGGCTGGGCAGCACTCAGTGCCTGCCTCTCCCAGGGATGGTTTTACAAAGATTGTTAAAGATAGACTTAGTATGCCTGGCAGTTTTTCTCTGTGTTTTAGTTTGTGTTGATCCTGCCTTCTTAATTTGTGTTAATTGCGCTTTCTTATGTTAATAAAGAAGGGGAAGATGTGGGAGTGTGGCAATGGGGGTCGACAAGCCCCATGGTTGGTGATAACATCCAACTCTTAAGGATGAGACCATCAGGAATTTAAAGAGTTGAGAGGGAACAAAGAAGGGTGATTCAGGTGACGCCTTCTTGTCTGGGGTGGCTAGTTCTCCAGCCATTAATGCATGGAAGTGGCTGGGTGTTTGCTGTTGCCGGGCAAAGTTGTTGACCAATGACTAGTTAGTGGAAAGGTACTGCTGTGAGGCAGAAGTTATAGGAAGGCAGCCTTTCCTGAATAAGGGATAGAATGAAGTTGTGCCCTCACTCTGAGAGATGAAGTTATGCCCTCAGTAAGAGAGAGTTCAAGTTATGTCATCAATAAAGAGGTAGCAGTTACAGATCCTGAAAGAACCCCGTTGTCCGTGCGGTCTTTACGCCACAAATCGCCCCCCAACAGGGACATGAAAACGAACAGGGACGAGAAGAAAACAAACAGGGACATGAAGAACAGGAACAGGGACAGGCTAACAGAACAGGGACAAAAACAAAAAAGGAATGAATAGGTACAGTCTATCAGAACAGGGACGAACAAAAAGAGCTTATGGGAGGGTCACGCTGGCTTACGCAGGACCCCCAAACAAGGACTCCAGGAGTTGGAGGGGCAGCCAGAGCCCCCCGGCTGGGTAGCACTCAGTGCCTGCCTCTCCCAGGGATGGGGTTGCAAAGATTGTTAAAGATAGACTTAGTATGCCTGGCAGTTTTTCTCTGTGTTTTAGTTTGTGTTGATCCTGCCTTCTTAATTTGTGTTAATTGCGCTTTCTTATGTTAATAAAGAAGGGGAAGATGTGGGAGTGTGGCCATGGGGGTCGACAAGCCCCATGGTTGGTGATAACATCGGACTCTTAAGGATGAGACCATCAGGAAAGGAAAGCCTTGAGAGGGAACAAAGAAGGGTGATTCAGGAGACACCTTAAACAGGGACATGAAGAACAGGAACAGGGATAGTCTAAAAGAACAGGGAGGAAAACAAAAAAGGAATGAATAGGGACAGGCTATCAGAACAGGGACAAACAAAAACCAGCATATCGGAGGGTCTCGCTGGCATAGGCAGGACCCACAAACAAGGACTCCAGGAGTTGGAGGGGCAGCCAGAGCCCCCCGGCTGGGCAGCACTCAGTGCCTGCCACTCCCAGGGATGGGGTTGCAAAGTTTGTTAAAGATAGTCTTAGTATGCCTGGCAGTTTTTCTCTGTGTTTTAGTTTGTGTTGATCCTGCTTTCTTAATTTGTGTTAATTGTGCTTTCTTATGTTAATAAAGAAGGGGAAGATGTGGGAGTGTGGCCATGGGGGTCGACAAGCCCCATGGTTGGTGATAACATCCGACTCTTAAGGATGAGACCATCAGGAAAGGAAAGCCTTGAGAGGGAACAAAGTAGGGTGATTCAGGAGACACCTTAAACAGGGACATGAAGAACAGGAACAGGGACAGGCTAACAGAGCAGGGAGAAACAAAAAACAGCATATGGGAGGGTCCCACTGGCATATGCTGGACCCACAAACAAGGACTCCAGGAGTTGGAGGGGCAGCCAGAGCCCCCCGGCTGGGCAGCACTCCGTGCCTGCCTCTCCCAGGGATGGTTTTACAAAGATTGTTAAAGATAGACTTAGTATGCCTGGCAGTTTTTCTCTGTGTTTTAGTTTGTGTTGATCCTGCCTTCTTAATTTGTGTTAATTGCGCTTTCTTATGTTAATAAAGAAGGGGAAGATGTGGGAGTGTGGCAATGGGGGTCGACAAGCCCCATGGTTGGTGATAACATCCAACTCTTAAGGATGAGACCATCAGGAATTTAAAGAGTTGAGAGGGAACAAAGAAGGGTGATTCAGGTGACGCCTTCTTGTCTGGGGTGGCTAGTTCTCCAGCCATTAATGCATGGAAGTGGCTGGGTGTTTGCTGTTGCCGGGCAAAGTTGTTGACCAATGACTAGTTAGTGGAAAGGTACTGCTGTGAGGCAGAAGTTATAGGAAGGCAGCCTTTCCTGAATAAGGGATAGAATGAAGTTGTGCCCTCACTCTGAGAGATTAAGTTATGCCCTCAGTAAGAGAGAGTTCAAGTTATGTCATCAATAAAGAGGTAGCAGTTACAGATCCTGAAAGAACCCCGTTGTCCGTGCGGTCTTTACGCCACAAATCGCCCCCCAACAGGGACATGAAAACGAACAGGGACGAGAAGAAAACAAACAGGGACATGAAGAACAGGAACAGGGACAGGCTAACAGAACAGGGACAAAAATAAAAAAGGAATGAATAGGTACAGGCTAACAGAACAGGGACGAACAAAAAGAGCTTATGGGAGGGTCACGCTGGCTTACGCAGGACCCCCAAACAAGGACTCCAGGAGTTGGAGGGGCAGCCAGAGCCCCCCGGCTGGGTAGCACTCAGTGCCTGCCACTCCCAGGGATGGGGTTGCAAAGATTGTTAAAGATAGACTTAGTATGCCTGGCAGTTTTTCTCTGTGTTTTAGTTTGTGTTGATCCTGCCTTCTTAATTTGTGTTAATTGCGCTTTCTTATGTTAATAAAGAAGGGGAAGATGTGGGAGTGTGGCCATGGGGGTCGACTAGCCCCATGGTTGGTGATAACATCCAAGTCTTAAGGATGAGACCATCAGGAATTTAAAGAGTTGAGAGGGAACAAAGAAGGGTGATTCAGGTGACACCTTCTTGTCTGGGGTGGCTAGTTCTCCAGCCATTAATGCATGGAAGTGGCTGGGTGTTTGCTGTTGCCGGGCAAAGTTGTTGACCAATGACTAGTTAGTGGAAAGGTACTGCTGTGAGGCAGAAGTTATAGGAAGGGAGCCTTTCCTGAATAAGGGATAGAATGAAGTTGTGCCCTCACTCTGAGAGATGAAGTTATGCCCTCAGTAAGAGAGAGTTCAAGTTATGTCATCAATAAAGAGGTAGCAGTTACAGATCCTGAAAGAACCCCGTTGTCCGTGCGGTCTTTACGCCACAAATCGCCCCCCAACAGGGACATGAAAACGAACAGGGACGAGAAGAAAACAAACAGGGACATGAAGAACAGGAACAGGGACAGGCTAACAGAACAGGGACAAAAACAAAAAAGGAATGAATAGGTACAGGCTAACAGAACAGGGACGAACAAAAAGAGCTTATGGGAGGGTCACGCTGGCTTACGCAGGACCCACAAACAAGGACTCCAGGAGTTGGAGGGGCAGCCAGAGCCCCCCGGCTGGGCAGCACTCAGTGCCTGCCACTCCCAGGGATGGGGTTGCAAAGATTGTTAAAGATAGACTTAGTATGCCTGGCAGTTTTTCTCTGTGTTTTAGTTTGTGTTGATCCTGCCTTCTTAACTTGTGTTAATTGCGCTTTCTTATGTTAATAAAGAAGGGGAAGATGTGGGAGTGTGGCCATGGGGGTCGACAAGCCCCATGGTTGGTGATAACATCGGACTCTTAAGGATGAGACCATCAGGAAAGGAAAGCCTTGAGAGGGAACAAAGAAGGGTGATTCAGGAGACACCTTAACCAGGGACATGAAGAACAGGAACAGGGATAGTCTAAAAGAACAGGGAGGAAAACAAAAAAGGAATGAATAGGGACAGGCTATCAGAACAGGGACAAACAAAAAACAGCGTATGGGAGGGTCTCGCTGGCATAGGCAGGACCCACAAACAAGGACTCCAGGAGTTGGAGGGGCAGCCAGAGCCCCCCAGCTGGGAAGCACTCAGTGCCTGCCTCTCCCAGGGATGGGGTTACAAAGTTTGTTAAAGATGGAATTAGTATGCCTGGCAGTTTTTCTCAGTTTTTTAGTTTGTGTTGATCCTGCCTTCTTAATTTGTGTTAATCGCGCTTTCTTATGTTAATAAACAAGGGGAAGATGTGGGAGTGTGGCCATGGGGGTCCACAAGCCCCATGGTTGGTGATAACATCCGACTCTTAAAGTAGAGACCATCAGGAAAGTAAAGCCTTGAGAGGGAACAAAGAAGGGTGATTCAGGAGACACCTTAAACAGGGACATGAAGAACAGGAACAGGGATAGTCTAACAGAACAGGGACAAAAACAAAAAAGGAATTAATAGGGACAGGCTATCAGAACAGGGACAAACAAAAACCAGCATATCGGAGGGTCTCGCTGGCATAGGCAGGACCCACAAACAAGGACTCCAGGAGTTGGAGGGGCAGCCAGAGCCCCCCGGCTGGGCAGCACTCAGTGCCTGCCACTCCCAGGGATGGGGTTGCAAAGTTTGTTAAAGATAGTCTTAGTATGCCTGGCAGTTTTTCTCTGTGTTTTAGTTTGTGTTGATCCTGCTTTCTTAATTTGTGTTAATTGTGCTTTCTTATGTTAATAAAGAAGGGGAAGATGTGGGAGTGTGGCCATGGGGGTCGACAAGCCCCATGGTTGGTGATAACATCCGACTCTTAAGGATGAGACCATCAGGAAAGGAAAGCCTTGAGAGGGAACAAAGAAGGGTGATTCAGGAGACACCTTAAACAGGGACATGAAGAACAGGAACAGGGACAGGCTAACAGAGCAGGGAGAAACAAAAAACAGCATATGGGAGGGTCCCACTGGCATATGCTGGACCCACAAACAAGGACTCCAGGAGTTCGAGGGGCAGCCAGAGCCCCCCGGCTGGGCAGCACTCAGTGCCTGCCTCTCCCAGGGATGGTTTTACAAAGATTGTTAAAGATAGACTTAGTATGCCTGGCAGTTTTTCTCTGTGTTTTAGTTTGTGTTGATCCTGCCTTCTTAATTTGTGTTAATTGCGCTTTCTTATGTTAATAAAGAAGGGGAAGATGTGGGAGTGTGGCAATGGGGGTCGACAAGCCCCATGGTTGGTGATAACATCCAACTCTTAAGGATGAGACCATCAGGAATTTAAAGAGTTGAGAGGGAACAAAGAAGGGTGATTCAGGTGACGCCTTCTTGTCTGGGGTGGCTAGTTCTCCAGCCATTAATGCATGGAAGTGGCTGGGTGTTTGCTGTTGCCGGGCAAAGTTGTTGACCAATGACTAGTTAGTGGAAAGGTACTGCTGTGAGGCAGAAGTTATAGGAAGGCAGCCTTTCCTGAATAAGGGATAGAATGAAGTTGTGCCCTCACTCTGAGAGATTAAGTTATGCCCTCAGTAAGAGAGAGTTCAAGTTATGTCATCAATAAAGAGGTAGCAGTTACAGATCCTGAAAGAACCCCGTTGTCCGTGCGGTCTTTACGCCACAAATCGCCCCCCAACAGGGACATGAAAACGAACAGGGACGAGAAGAAAACAAACAGGGACATGAAGAACAGGAACAGGGACAGGCTAACAGAACAGGGACAAAAACAAAAAAGGAATGAATAGGTACAGGCTAACAGAACAGGGACGAACAAAAAGAGCTTATGGGAGGGTCACGCTGGCTTACGCAGGACCCCCAAACAAGGACTCCAGGAGTTGGAGGGGCAGCCAGAGCCCCCCGGCTGGGTAGCACTCAGTGCCTGCCACTCCCAGGGATGGGGTTGCAAAGATTGTTAAAGATAGACTTAGTATGCCTGGCAGTTTTTCTCTGTGTTTTAGTTTGTGTTGATCCTGCCTTCTTAATTTGTGTTAATTGCGCTTTCTTATGTTAATAAAGAAGGGGAAGATGTGGGAGTGTGGCCATGGGGGTCGACTAGCCCCATGGTTGGTGATAACATCCAAGTCTTAAGGATGAGACCATCAGGAATTTAAAGAGTTGAGAGGGAACAAAGAAGGGTGATTCAGGTGACACCTTCTTGTCTGGGGTGGCTAGTTCTCCAGCCATTAATGCATGGAAGTGGCTGGGTGTTTGCTGTTGCCGGGCAAAGTTGTTGACCAATGACTAGTTAGTGGAAAGGTACTGCTGTGAGGCGGAAGTTATAGGAAGGGAGCCTTTCCTGAATAAGGGATAGAATGAAGTTGTGCCCTCACTCTGAGAGATGAAGTTATGCCCTCAGTAAGAGAGAGTTCAAGTTATGTCATCAATAAAGAGGTAGCAGTTAC
Organism: Anser brachyrhynchus; assembly: GCF_964034855.1. Taxonomy (NCBI): domain Eukaryota; kingdom Metazoa; phylum Chordata; class Aves; order Anseriformes; family Anatidae; genus Anser; species Anser brachyrhynchus. The sequence goes on from NW_027664014.1 coordinate 6,444, forward strand.
AGATCCTGAAAGAACCCCGTTGTCCGTGCGGTCTTTACGCCACAAATCGCCCCCCAACAGGGACATGAAAACGAACAGGGACGAGAAGAAAACAAACAGGGACATGAAGAACAGGAACAGGGACAGGCTAACAGAACAGGGACAAAAACAAAAAAGGAATGAATAGGTACAGGCTAACAGAACAGGGACGAACAAAAAGAGCTTATGGGAGGGTCACGCTGGCTTACGCAGGACCCACAAACAAGGACTCCAGGAGTTGGAGGGGCAGCCAGAGCCCCCCGGCTGGGCAGCACTCAGTGCCTGCCACTCCCAGGGATGGGGTTGCAAAGATTGTTAAAGATAGACTTAGTATGCCTGGCAGTTTTTCTCTGTGTTTTAGTTTGTGTTGATCCTGCCTTCTTAACTTGTGTTAATTGCGCTTTCTTATGTTAATAAAGAAGGGGAAGATGTGGGAGTGTGGCCATGGGGGTCGACAAGCCCCATGGTTGGTGATAACATCGGACTCTTAAGGATGAGACCATCAGGAAAGGAAAGCCTTGAGAGGGAACAAAGAAGGGTGATTCAGGAGACACCTTAACCAGGGACATGAAGAACAGGAACAGGGATAGTCTAAAAGAACAGGGAGGAAAACAAAAAAGGAATGAATAGGGACAGGCTATCAGAACAGGGACAAACAAAAAACAGCGTATGGGAGGGTCTCGCTGGCATAGGCAGGACCCACAAACAAGGACTCCAGGAGTTGGAGGGGCAGCCAGAGCCCCCCAGCTGGGAAGCACTCAGTGCCTGCCTCTCCCAGGGATGGGGTTACAAAGTTTGTTAAAGATGGAATTAGTATGCCTGGCAGTTTTTCTCAGTTTTTTAGTTTGTGTTGATCCTGCCTTCTTAATTTGTGTTAATCGCGCTTTCTTATGTTAATAAACAAGGGGAAGATGTGGGAGTGTGGCCATGGGGGTCCACAAGCCCCATGGTTGGTGATAACATCCGACTCTTAAAGTAGAGACCATCAGGAAAGTAAAGCCTTGAGAGGGAACAAAGAAGGGTGATTCAGGAGACACCTTAAACAGGGACATGAAGAACAGGAACAGGGATAGTCTAACAGAACAGGGACAAAAACAAAAAAGGAATTAATAGGGACAGGCTATCAGAACAGGGACAAACAAAAACCAGCATATCGGAGGGTCTCGCTGGCATAGGCAGGACCCACAAACAAGGACTCCAGGAGTTGGAGGGGCAGCCAGAGCCCCCCGGCTGGGCAGCACTCAGTGCCTGCCACTCCCAGGGATGGGGTTGCAAAGTTTGTTAAAGATAGTCTTAGTATGCCTGGCAGTTTTTCTCTGTGTTTTAGTTTGTGTTGATCCTGCTTTCTTAATTTGTGTTAATTGTGCTTTCTTATGTTAATAAAGAAGGGGAAGATGTGGGAGTGTGGCCATGGGGGTCGACAAGCCCCATGGTTGGTGATAACATCCGACTCTTAAGGATGAGACCATCAGGAAAGGAAAGCCTTGAGAGGGAACAAAGAAGGGTGATTCAGGAGACACCTTAAACAGGGACATGAAGAACAGGAACAGGGACAGGCTAACAGAGCAGGGAGAAACAAAAAACAGCATATGGGAGGGTCCCACTGGCATATGCTGGACCCACAAACAAGGACTCCAGGAGTTCGAGGGGCAGCCAGAGCCCCCCGGCTGGGCAGCACTCAGTGCCTGCCTCTCCCAGGGATGGTTTTACAAAGATTGTTAAAGATAGACTTAGTATGCCTGGCAGTTTTTCTCTGTGTTTTAGTTTGTGTTGATCCTGCCTTCTTAATTTGTGTTAATTGCGCTTTCTTATGTTAATAAAGAAGGGGAAGATGTGGGAGTGTGGCAATGGGGGTCGACAAGCCCCATGGTTGGTGATAACATCCAACTCTTAAGGATGAGACCATCAGGAATTTAAAGAGTTGAGAGGGAACAAAGAAGGGTGATTCAGGTGACGCCTTCTTGTCTGGGGTGGCTAGTTCTCCAGCCATTAATGCATGGAAGTGGCTGGGTGTTTGCTGTTGCCGGGCAAAGTTGTTGACCAATGACTAGTTAGTGGAAAGGTACTGCTGTGAGGCAGAAGTTATAGGAAGGCAGCCTTTCCTGAATAAGGGATAGAATGAAGTTGTGCCCTCACTCTGAGAGATTAAGTTATGCCCTCAGTAAGAGAGAGTTCAAGTTATGTCATCAATAAAGAGGTAGCAGTTACAGATCCTGAAAGAACCCCGTTGTCCGTGCGGTCTTTACGCCACAAATCGCCCCCCAACAGGGACATGAAAACGAACAGGGACGAGAAGAAAACAAACAGGGACATGAAGAACAGGAACAGGGACAGGCTAACAGAACAGGGACAAAAACAAAAAAGGAATGAATAGGTACAGGCTAACAGAACAGGGACGAACAAAAAGAGCTTATGGGAGGGTCACGCTGGCTTACGCAGGACCCCCAAACAAGGACTCCAGGAGTTGGAGGGGCAGCCAGAGCCCCCCGGCTGGGTAGCACTCAGTGCCTGCCACTCCCAGGGATGGGGTTGCAAAGATTGTTAAAGATAGACTTAGTATGCCTGGCAGTTTTTCTCTGTGTTTTAGTTTGTGTTGATCCTGCCTTCTTAATTTGTGTTAATTGCGCTTTCTTATGTTAATAAAGAAGGGGAAGATGTGGGAGTGTGGCCATGGGGGTCGACTAGCCCCATGGTTGGTGATAACATCCAAGTCTTAAGGATGAGACCATCAGGAATTTAAAGAGTTGAGAGGGAACAAAGAAGGGTGATTCAGGTGACACCTTCTTGTCTGGGGTGGCTAGTTCTCCAGCCATTAATGCATGGAAGTGGCTGGGTGTTTGCTGTTGCCGGGCAAAGTTGTTGACCAATGACTAGTTAGTGGAAAGGTACTGCTGTGAGGCGGAAGTTATAGGAAGGGAGCCTTTCCTGAATAAGGGATAGAATGAAGTTGTGCCCTCACTCTGAGAGATGAAGTTATGCCCTCAGTAAGAGAGAGTTCAAGTTATGTCATCAATAAAGAGGTAGCAGTTACAGATCCTGAAAGAACCCCGTTGTCCGTGCGGTCTTTACGCCACAAATCGCCCCCCAACAGGGACATGAAAACGAACAGGGACGAGAAGAAAACAAACAGGGACATGAAGAACAGGAACAGGGACAGGCTAACAGAACAGGGACAAAAACAAAAAAGGAATGAATAGGTACAGGCTAACAGAACAGGGACGAACAAAAAGAGCTTATGGGAGGGTCACGCTGGCTTACGCAGGACCCACAAACAAGGACTCCAGGAGTTGGAGGGGCAGCCAGAGCCCCCCGGCTGGGCAGCACTCAGTGCCTGCCACTCCCAGGGATGGGGTTGCAAAGATTGTTAAAGATAGACTTAGTATGCCTGGCAGTTTTTCTCTGTGTTTTAGTTTGTGTTGATCCTGCCTTCTTAACTTGTGTTAATTGCGCTTTCTTATGTTAATAAAGAAGGGGAAGATGTGGGAGTGTGGCCATGGGGGTCGACAAGCCCCATGGTTGGTGATAACATCGGACTCTTAAGGATGAGACCATCAGGAAAGGAAAGCCTTGAGAGGGAACAAAGAAGGGTGATTCAGGAGACACCTTAACCAGGGACATGAAGAACAGGAACAGGGATAGTCTAAAAGAACAGGGAGGAAAACAAAAAAGGAATGAATAGGGACAGGCTATCAGAACAGGGACAAACAAAAAACAGCGTATGGGAGGGTCTCGCTGGCATAGGCAGGACCCACAAACAAGGACTCCAGGAGTTGGAGGGGCAGCCAGAGCCCCCCAGCTGGGAAGCACTCAGTGCCTGCCTCTCCCAGGGATGGGGTTACAAAGTTTGTTAAAGATGGAATTAGTATGCCTGGCAGTTTTTCTCAGTTTTTTAGTTTGTGTTGATCCTGCCTTCTTAATTTGTGTTAATCGCGCTTTCTTATGTTAATAAACAAGGGGAAGATGTGGGAGTGTGGCCATGGGGGTCCACAAGCCCCATGGTTGGTGATAACATCCGACTCTTAAAGTAGAGACCATCAGGAAAGTAAAGCCTTGAGAGGGAACAAAGAAGGGTGATTCAGGAGACACCTTAAACAGGGACATGAAGAACAGGAACAGGGATAGTCTAACAGAACAGGGACAAAAACAAAAAAGGAATTAATAGGGACAGGCTATCAGAACAGGGACAAACAAAAACCAGCATATCGGAGGGTCTCGCTGGCATAGGCAGGACCCACAAACAAGGACTCCAGGAGTTGGAGGGGCAGCCAGAGCCCCCCGGCTGGGCAGCACTCAGTGCCTGCCACTCCCAGGGATGGGGTTGCAAAGTTTGTTAAAGATAGTCTTAGTATGCCTGGCAGTTTTTCTCTGTGTTTTAGTTTGTGTTGATCCTGCTTTCTTAATTTGTGTTAATTGTGCTTTCTTATGTTAATAAAGAAGGGGAAGATGTGGGAGTGTGGCCATGGGGGTCGACAAGCCCCATGGTTGGTGATAACATCCGACTCTTAAGGATGAGACCATCAGGAAAGGAAAGCCTTGAGAGGGAACAAAGAAGGGTGATTCAGGAGACACCTTAAACAGGGACATGAAGAACAGGAACAGGGACAGGCTAACAGAGCAGGGAGAAACAAAAAACAGCATATGGGAGGGTCCCACTGGCATATGCTGGACCCACAAACAAGGACTCCAGGAGTTCGAGGGGCAGCCAGAGCCCCCCGGCTGGGCAGCACTCAGTGCCTGCCTCTCCCAGGGATGGTTTTACAAAGATTGTTAAAGATAGACTTAGTATGCCTGGCAGTTTTTCTCTGTGTTTTAGTTTGTGTTGATCCTGCCTTCTTAATTTGTGTTAATTGCGCTTTCTTATGTTAATAAAGAAGGGGAAGATGTGGGAGTGTGGCAATGGGGGTCGACAAGCCCCATGGTTGGTGATAACATCCAACTCTTAAGGATGAGACCATCAGGAATTTAAAGAGTTGAGAGGGAACAAAGAAGGGTGATTCAGGTGACGCCTTCTTGTCTGGGGTGGCTAGTTCTCCAGCCATTAATGCATGGAAGTGGCTGGGTGTTTGCTGTTGCCGGGCAAAGTTGTTGACCAATGACTAGTTAGTGGAAAGGTACTGCTGTGAGGCAGAAGTTATAGGAAGGCAGCCTTTCCTGAATAAGGGATAGAATGAAGTTGTGCCCTCACTCTGAGAGATGAAGTTATGCCCTCAGTAAGAGAGAGTTCAAGTTATGTCATCAATAAAGAGGTAGCAGTTACAGATCCTGAAAGAACCCCGTTGTCCGTGCGGTCTTTACGCCACAAATCGCCCCCCAACAGGGACATGAAAACGAACAGGGACGAGAAGAAAACAAACAGGGACATGAAGAACAGGAACAGGGACAGGCTAACAGAACAGGGACAAAAACAAAAAAGGAATGAATAGGTACAGGCTAACAGAACAGGGACGAACAAAAAGAGCTTATGGGAGGGTCACGCTGGCTTACGCAGGACCCCCAAACAAGGACTCCAGGAGTTGGAGGGGCAGCCAGAGCCCCCCGGCTGGGTAGCACTCAGTGCCTGCCACTCCCAGGGATGGGGTTGCAAAGATTGTTAAAGATAGACTTAGTATGCCTGGCAGTTTTTCTCTGTGTTTTAGTTTGTGTTGATCCTGCCTTCTTAATTTGTGTTAATTGCGCTTTCTTATGTTAATAAAGAAGGGGAAGATGTGGGAGTGTGGCCATGGGGGTCGACAAGCCCCATGGTTGGTGATAACATCGGACTCTTAAGGATGAGACCATCAGGAAAGGAAAGCCTTGAGAGGGAACAAAGAAGGGTGATTCAGGAGACACCTTAACCAGGGACATGAAGAACAGGAACAGGGATAGTCTAAAAGAACAGGGAGGAAAACAAAAAAGGAATGAATAGGGACAGGCTATCAGAACAGGGACAAACAAAAAACAGCGTATGGGAGGGTCTCGCTGGCATAGGCAGGACCCACAAACAAGGACTCCAGGAGTTGGAGGGGCAGCCAGAGCCCCCCAGCTGGGAAGCACTCAGTGCCTGCCTCTCCCAGGGATGGGGTTACAAAGTTTGTTAAAGATGGAATTAGTATGCCTGGCAGTTTTTCTCAGTTTTTTAGTTTGTGTTGATCCTGCTTTCTTAATTTGTGTTAATCGCGCTTTCTTATGTTAATAAACAAGGGGAAGATGTGGGAGTGTGGCCATGGGGGTCGACAAGCCCCATGGTTGGTGATAACATCCGACTATTAAAGTAGAGACCATCAGGAAAGTAAAGCCTTGAGAGGGAGCAAAGAAGGGTGATTCAGGAGACACCTTAAACAGGGACATGAAGAACAGGAACAGGGATAGTCTAACAGAACAGGGACAAAAACAAAAAAGGAATGAATAGGGACAGGCTATCGGAACAGGGACAAACAAAAACCAGCATATCGGAGGGTCTCGCTGGCATAGGCAGGACCCACAAACAAGGACTCCAGGAGTTGGAGGGGCAGCCAGAGCCCCCCGGCTGGGCAGCACTCAGTGCCTGCCACTCCCAGGGATGGGGTTGCAAAGTTTGTTAAAGATAGTCTTAGTATGCCTGGCAGTTTTTCTCTGTGTTTTAGTTTGTGTTGATCCTGCTTTCTTAATTTGTGTTAATCGAGCTCTTTTATGTTAATAAAGGAGGGGGAGATGTGGGAGCATGGCCATGGGGGTCGACAAGTCCCATGGTTGGTGATAACATCCAACTCTTAAAGATGAGGCCATCAGGAAAGTAAAGAGTTGAGAGGGAACAAAGAAGGGTGATTGAGGAGACACCGTAAACAGGGACATGAAGAACAGGAACAGGGACAGGCTAACAGAGCAGGGAGAAACAAAAAACAGCATATGGGAGGGTCCCACTGGCATAGGCAGGACCCACAAACAAGGACTCCAGGAGTTGGAGGGGCAGCCAGAGCCCCCCGGCTGGGCAGCACTCAGTGCCTGCCTCTCCCAGGGATGGTTTTACAAAGGTTGTTAAACATAGACTTAGTATGCCTGGCAGTATTTCTCTGTGATTTAGTTTGTGTTGATCCTGCCTTCTTAATTTGTGTTAATCGCGCTTACTTATGTTAATAAAGAAGGGGAAGATGTGGGAGTGTGGCCATGGGGGTCGACAAGCCCCATGTTTCGTGATAACATCGGACTCTTAAAGATGAGACCATGAGGAAAGGAAAGCCTTGAGAGGGAACAAAGAAGAGTGATTCAGGAGACACCTTAACCAGGGACATGAAGAACAGGAACAGGGATAGTCTAACAGAACAGGGAGGAAAACAAAAAAGGAAAGAATAGGGACAGGCTATCAGAACAGGGACAAACAAAAAACAGCGTATGGGAGGGTCTCGCTGGCATAGGCAGGACCTACAAACAAGGACTCCAGGAGTTGGAGGGGCAGCCAGAGCCCCCCAGCTGGGCAGCACTCAGTGCCTGCCTCTCCCAGGGATGGGGTTACAAAGTGTGTAAAAGATGGAATTAGTATGCCTGGCAGTTTTTCTCTGTGTTTTAGTTTGTGTTAATAGTGCTTTCTTAATTTGTGTTACTCTTGCTTTCTTAATTTCTGTTAATCGCGCCTTCATAATTTGTGTTTAACCTGCTTTCTTAATTTGTGTTAATCGAGCTCTTTTATGTTAATAAAGAAGGGGGAGATGTGGGAGTGTGGCCATGGGGGTCGACAAGCCCCATGGTTGGTGATCACATCCGACTCTTAAAGACGAGGCCATCAGGAAAGTAAAGCCTTGACAGGGAACAAAGAAGGGTGATTCAGGAGACACCTTAAACAGGGACATGAAGAACAGGAACAGGGACAGGCTAACAGAGCAGGGAGAAACAAAAAACAGCATATGGGAGGGTCCCACTGGCATATGCTGGACCCACAAACAAGGACTCCAGGAGTTGGAGGGGCAGCCAGAGCCCCCCGGCTGGGCAGCACTCAGTGCCTGCCTCTCCCAGGGATGGTTTTACAAAGGTTGTTAAACATAGACTTAGTATGCCTGGCAGTTTTTCTCTGTGTTTTAGTTTGTGTTGATCCTGCCTTCTTAATTTGTGTTAATCGCGCTTTCTTATGTTAATAAAGAAGGGGAAGATGTGGGAGTGTGGCCATGGGGGTCGACAAGCCCCATGGTTGGTAATAATATCCGACTCTTAAGGATGAGACCATCAGGAATTTAAAGAGTTGAGAGGGAACAAAGAAGGGTGATTCAGGTGACACCTTCTTGTCTGGGGTGGCTAGTTCTCCAGCCATTAATGCATGGAAGTGGCTGGGTGTTTGCTGTTGCCGGGCAAAGTTGTTGACCAATGACTAGTTAGTGGAAAGGTACTGCTGTGAGGTGGAAGTTATAGGAAGGGAGCCTTTCCTGAATAAGGGATAGAATGAAGTTGTGCCCTCACTCTGAGAGATGAAGTTATGCCCTCAGTAAGAGAGAGTTCAAGTTATGTCATCAATAAAGAGGTAGCAGTTACAGATCCTGAAAGAACCCCGTTGTCCGTGCGGTCTTTACGCCACAAATCGCCCCCCAACAGGGACATGAAAACGAACAGGGACGAGAAGAAAACAAACAGGGACATGAAGAACAGGAACAGGGACAGGCTAACAGCACAGGGACAAAAACAAAAAAGGAATGAATAGGGACAGGCAAACGGAACAGGGACAAAAACAGAAAAGGAATGAATAGGTACAGGCTAATAGAACAGGGACGAACAAAAAGAGCGTATGGGAGGGTCACGCTGGCTTACGCAGGACCCCCAAACAAGGACTCCAGGAGTTGGAGGGGCAGCCAGAGCCCCCCGGCTGGGCAGCACTCAGTGCCTGCCTCTCCCAGGGATGGGGTTGCAAAGTTTGTTAAACATAGACTTAGTATGCCTGGCAGTTTTTCTCTGTGTTTTAGTTTGTGTTGATCCTGCCTTCTTAATTTGTGTTAATTGCGCTTTCTTATGTTAATAAAGAAGGAGGAGATGTGGGAGTGTGGCCATGGGGGTCGACAAGCCCCATGGTTCGTGATAACATCGGACTCTTAAGGATGAGACCATGAGGAAAGTAAAGCCTTGAGAGGGAACAAAGAAGAGTGATTCAGGAGACACCTTAACCAGGGACATGAAGAACAGGAACAGGGATAGTCTAACAGAACAGGGAGGAAAACAAAAAAGGAATGAATAGGGACAGGCTATCAGAACAGGGACAAACAAAAAACAGCGTATGGGAGGGTCTCGCTGGCATAGGCAGGACCTACAAACAAGGACTCCAGGAGTTGGAGGGGCAGCCAGAGCCCCCCAGCTGGGCAGCACTCAGTGCCTGCCTCTCCCAGGGATGGGGTTACAAAGTTTGTAAAAGATGGAATTAGTATGCCTGGCAGTTTTTCTCTGTGTTTTAGTTTGTGTTAATAGTGCTTTCTTAATTTGTGTTACTCTTGCTTTCTTAATTTGTGTTAATCGCGCCTTCATAATTTGTGTTAAACCTGCTTTCTTAATTTGTGTTAATCGAGCTCTTTTATGTTAATAAAGAAGGGGGAGATGTGGGAGTGTGGCCATGGGGGTCGACAAGCCCCATGGTTGGTGATCACATCCGACTCTTAAAGATGAGGCCATGAGGAAAGTAAAGCCTTGAGAGGGAACAAAGAAGGGTGATTCAGGAGACACCTTAAACAGGGACATGAAGAACAGGAACAGGGACAGGCTAACAGAGCAGGGAGAAACAAAAAACAGCATATGGGAGGGTCCCACTGGCATATGCTGGACCCACAAACAAGGACTCCAGGAGTTGGAGGGGCAGCCAGAGCCCCCCGGCTGGGCAGCACTCAGTGCCTGCCTCTCCCAGGGATGGTTTTACAAAGATTGTTAAAGATAGACTTAGTATGCCTGGCAGTTTTTCTCTGTGTTTTAGTTTGTGTTGATCCTGCCTTTTTAATTTGTGTTAATCGCGCTTTCTTATGTTAATAAAGAAGGGGGAGATGTGGGAGTGTGGCCATGGGGGTCGACAAGCCCCGTGGTTGGTGATAACATCCGACTGTTAAAGTAGAGACCATCAGGAATTTAAAGAGTTGAGAGGGAACAAAGAAGGGTGATTCAGGAGACACCTTAAGCAGGGACATGAGGAACAGGAACAGGGATAGTCTAACAGAACAGGGACAAAAACAAAAAGGGAATGAATAGGGACAGGCTATCAGAACAGGGACAAACAAAAAACAGCGTATGGGAGGGTCTCGCTGGCATAGGCAGGACCCACAAACAAGGACTCCAGGAGTTGGAGGGGCAGCCAGAGCCCCCCGGCTGGGCAGCACTCAGTGCCTGCCTCTCCCTGGGATGGTTTTACAAAGTTTGTTAAAGATGGAATTAGTATGCCTGGCAGTTTTTCTCTGTGTTTTAGTTTGTGTTGATCCTGCCTTCTTAATTTGTGTTAATCGCGCTTTCTTATGTTAATAAAGAAGGAGGAGATGTGGGAGTGTGGCCATGGGCGTCGACAAGCCCCATGGTTGGTGATCACATCCGACTCTTAAAGATGAGACCATGAGGAAAGTAAAGCCTTGAGAGGGAACAAAGAAGGGTGATTCAGGAGACACCTTAACCAGGGACATGAAAAACAGGAACAGGGATAGTCTAAAAGAACAGGGAGGAAAACAAAAAAGGAATGAATAGGGACAGGCTATCAGAACAGGGACAAACAAAAAACAGCGTATGGGAGGGTCTCGCTGGCATATGCTGGACCCACAAACAAGGACTCCAGGAGTTGGAGGGGCAGCCAGAGCCCCCCGGCTGGGCAGCACACAGTGCCTGCCTCTCCCAGGGATGGTTTTACAAAGATTGTTAAAGATAGACTTAGTATGCCTGGCAGTTTTTCTCTGTGTTTTAGTTTGTGTTGATCCTGCCTTCTTAATTTGTGTTACTCTTGCTTTCTTAATTTCTGTTAATCGCGCCTTCTTAATTTGTGTTAAACCTGCTTTCTTAATTTGTGTTAATCGAGCTCTTTTATGTTAATAAAGGAGGGGGAGATGTGGGAGCATGGCCATGGGTGTCGACAAGTCCCATGGTTCGTGATAACATCGGACTCTTAAAGATGAGACCATGAGGAAAGTAAAGCCTTGAGAGGGAACAAAGAAGAGTGATTCAGGAGACACCTTAACCAGGGACATGAAGAACAGGAACAGGGATAGTCTAACAGAACAGGGAGGAAAACAAAAAAGGAAAGAATAGGGACAGGCTATCAGAACAGGGACAAACAAAAAACAGCGTATGGGAGGGTCTCGCTGGCATAGGCAGGACCTACAAACAAGGACTCCAGGAGTTGGAGGGGCAGCCAGAGCCCCCCAGCTGGGCAGCACTCAGTGCCTGCCTCTCCCAGGGATGGGGTTACAAAGTTTGTAAAAGATGGAATTAGTATGCCTGGCAGTTTTTCTCTGTGTTTTAGTTTGTGTTAATAGTGCTTTCTTAATTTGTGTTACTCTTGCTTTCTTAATTTCTGTTAATCGCGCCTTCATAATTTGTGTTTAACCTGCTTTCTTAATTTGTGTTAATCGAGCTCTTTTATGTTAATAAAGAAGGGGGAGATGTGGGAGTGTGGCCATGGGGGTCGACAAGCCCCATGGTTGGTGATCACATCCGACTCTTAAAGATGAGTCCATCAGGAAAGTAAAGCCTTGACAGGGAACAAAGAAGGGTGATTCAGGAGACACCTTAAACAGGGACATGAAGAACAGGAACAGGGACAGGCTAACAGAGCAGGGAGAAACAAAAAACAGCATATGGGAGGGTCCCACTGGCATATGCTGGACCCACAAACAAGGACTCCAGGAGTTGGAGGGGCAGCCAGAGCCCCCCAGCTGGGAAGCACTCAGTGCCTGCCTCTCCCAGGGATGGTTTTACAAAGGTTGTTAAACATAGACTTAGTATGCCTGGCAGTTTTTCTCTGTGTTTTAGTTTGTGTTGATCCTGCCTTCTTAATTTGTGTTAATCGCGCTTTCTTACGTTAATAAAGAAGGGGGAGATGTGGGAGTGTGGCCATGGGGGTCGACAAGCCCCATGGTTGGTGATAACATCCGACTCTTAAAGATGAGGCCATCAGGAATTTAAAGAGTTGAGAGGGAACAAAGAAGGGTGATTCAGGTGACACCTTGTCTGGGGTGGCTAGTTCTCCAGCCATTAATGCATGGAAGTGGCTGGGTGTTTGCTGTTGCCGGGCAAAGTTGTTGACCAATGACTAGTTAGTGGAAAGGTACTGCTGTGAGGCGGAAGTTATAGGAAGGGAGCCTTTCCTGAATAAGGGATAGAATGAAGTTGTGCCCTCACTCTGAGAGATGAAGTTATGCCCTCAGTAAGAGAGAGTTCAAGTTATGTCATCAATAATGAGGTAGCAGTTACAGATCCTGAAAGAACCCCGGTGTCCGTGCGGTCTTTACGCCACAAATCGCCCCCCAACAGGGACATGAAAACGAACAGGGACGAGAAGAATACAAACAGGGACATGAAGAATAGGAACAGGGACAGGCAAACAGAACAGGGACAAAAACAAAAAAGGAATGAATAGGGACAGGAAAACGGAACAGGGACAAAAACAGAAAAGGAATGATCAGGTACAGGCTAACAGAACAGGGATGACCAAAAAGAGCATATGGGAGGGCCACGATGGTTTACGCAGGACCCACAAACAAGGACTCCAGGAGTTGGAGGGGCAGCCAGAGCCCCCCGGCTGGGCAGCACTCAGTGCCTGCCTCTCCCAGGGATGGGGTTATAAAGTTTGTTAAAGATAGACTTAGTATGCCTGGCAGTTTTTCTCTGTATTTTAGTTTGTGTTTCTCTTGCTTTCTTAATTTCTGTTAATCGCGCCTTCTTAATTTGTGTTAAACCTGCTTTCTTAATTTGTGTTAATCGAGCTCTTTTATGTTAATAAAGGAGGGGGAGATGTGCGAGCCTGGCCATGGGGTTAGACAAGCCACATGGTTGGCGATAAGATCTGACTAATAAAGTAGAGACCATCAGGAAAGTAAAGCCTTGAGAGGGAACAAAGTAGAGTGATTCAGGAGACACCTTAAACAGGGACATGAAGAACAGGAACAGGGATAGTCTAACAGAACAGGGACGAAAATAAAAAAGTAATGAATAGGGACAGGCTATCAGAACAGGGACAAACAAAAAAAAGCGTATGGGAGGGTCTCGCTGGCATAGGCAGGACCCCCAAACAAGGACTCCAGGAGTTGGACGGGCAGCCAGAGCCCCCCGGCTGGGCAGCACTCAGTGCCTGCCTCTCCCAGGGATGGGGTTACAAAGTTTGATAAGGATGGACTTAGTATGCCTGGCAGTTTTTCTCTGTATTTTAGTTTGTGTTTCTCTTGCTTTCTTAATTTCTGTTAATCGCGCCTTCTTAATTTGTGTTAAACCTGCTTTCTTAATTTGTGTTAATCGAGCTCTTTTATGTTAATAAAGAAGGAGGAGATGTGGGAGTGTGGCCATGAGGGTTGACAAGCCCTATGGTTGGTGATAACATCCAACTCTTAAAGATGAGGCCATCAGGAAAGTAAAGAGTTGAGAGGGAACAAAGAAGGGTGATTCAGGAGACACCTTAACCAGGGACATGAAGAACAGGAACAGGGACAGGCTAACAGAGCAGGGAGAAACAAAAAAGGAATGAATAGGGACAGGCTATCAGAACAGGGACAAACAAAAAACAGCGTATGGGAGGGTCTCGCTGGCATAGGCAGGACCTACAAACAAGGACTCCAGGAGTTGGAGGGGCAGCCAGAGCCCCCCGGCTGGGCAGCACTCAGTGCCTGCCTCTCCCAGGGATGGTTTTACAAAGATTGTTAAAGATAGACTTAGTATGCCTGGCAGTTTTTCTCTGTTTTAGTTTGTGTTGATCCTGCCTTCTTAATTTGTGTTAATCGCGCTTTCTTAATATAGAAGGGGAAGATGTGGGAGTGTGGCCATGGGGGTCGACAAGCCCCATGGTTGGTGATAACATCGGACTCTTAAAGATGAGACCATCAGGAAAGTAAAGCCTTGAGAGGGAACAAAGAAGGGTGATTCAGGAGACACCTTAACCAGGGACATGAAGAACAGGAACAGGGATAGTCTAACAGAACAGGGAGGAAAACAAAAAAGGAATGAATAGGGACAGGATATCAGAACAGGGACAAACAAAAAACAGCGTATGGGAGGGTCCCACTGGCATAGGCAGGACCCACAAACAAGGACTCCAGGAGTTGGAGGGGCAGCCAGAGCCCCCCGGCTGGGCAGCACTCAGTGCCTGCCTCTCCCAGGGATGGGGTTACAAAGTTTGATAAGGATGGACTTAGTATGCCTGGCAGTTTTTCTCTGTATTTTAGTTTGTGTTAATAGTGCTTTCTTAATTTCTGTTAATCGCGCCTTCTTAAATTGTGTTAAACCTGCTTTCTTAATTTGTGTTAATCGAGCTCTTTTATGTTAATAAAGAAGGGGGAGATGTGGGAGCATGGCCATGGGGGTCGACAAGTCCCATGGTTGGTGATAATATCCGACTCTTAAAGATGAGGCCATCAGGAAACTAAAGAGTTGAGAGGGAACAAAGAAGGGTGATTCAGGAGACACCTTAACCAAGGAAATGAAGAACAGGAACAGGGACAGTCTAACAGAGCAGGGAGAAACAAAAAAGAGCATATGGGAGGGTCCCACTGGCGTATGCTGGACACACAAACAAGGACTCCAGGAGTTGGAGGGGCAGCCAGAGCCCCCCGGCTGGGCAGCACTCAGTGCCTGCCTCTCCCAGGGATGGTTTTACAAAGATTGTTAAAGATAGACCTAGTATGCCTGGCAGTTTTTCTCTGTTTTAGTTTGTGTTGATCCTGCCTTTTTAATTTGTGTTAATCGCGTTTTCTTATGTTAATAAAGAAGGGGGAGATGTGGGAGTGTGGCCATGGGGGTCGACAAGCCCCATGGTTGTTGATAACATCCAACTGTTGAAGTAGAGACCATCAGAAAAGTAAAGCCTTGAGAGGGAACAAAGAAGGGTGATTCAGGAGACACCTTAAACAGGGACATGAAGAACAGGAACAGGGATAGTCTAACAGAACAGGGACAAAAACAAAAAAGGAATGAATAGGGACAGGCTATCAGAACAGGGACAAACAAAAAACAGCGTATGGGAGGGTCTCGCTGGCATAGGCAGGACCTACAAACAAGGACTCCAGGAGTTGGAGGGGCAGCCAGAGCCCCCCGGCTGGGCAGCACTCAGTGCCTGCCTCTCCCAGGGATGGGGTTACAAAGTTTGTAAAAGATGGAATTAGTATGCCTGTCAGTTTTTCTCTGTGTTTTAGTTTGTGTTAATAGTGCTTTCTTAATTTGTGTTACTCTTGCTTTCTTAATTTCTGTTAATCGCGCCTTCATAATTTGTGTTAAACCTGCTTTCTTAATTTGTGTTAATCGAGCTCTTTTATGTTAATAAAGAAGGGGGAGATGTGGGAGTGTGGCCATGGGGGTCGACAAGCCCCATGGTTGGTGATAATATCCAACTCTTAAAGACGAGGCCATCAGGAAAGTAAAGAGTTGAGAGGGAACAAAGAAGGGTGATTGAGGAGACACCTTAAACAGGGACATGAAGAACAGGAACAGGGACAGGCTAACAGAGCAGGGAGAAACAAAAAACAGCATATGGGAGGGTCCCACTGGCATAGGCAGGACCCACAAACAAGGACTCCAGGAGTTGGAGGGGCAGCCAGAGCCCCCCGGCTGGGCAGCACTCAGTGCCTGCCTCTCCCAGGGATGGTTTTATAAAGGTTGTTAAACATAGACTTAGTATGCCTGGCAGTTTTTCTCTGTGTTTTAGTTTGTGTTGATCCTGCCTTCTTAATTTGTGTTAATCGCGCTTTCTTATGTTAATAAAGAAGGGGAAGATGTGGGAGTGTGGCCATGGGGGTCGAGAAGCCCCATGGTTGGTAATAATATCCGACTCTTAAGGATGAGACCATCAGGAATTTAAAGAGTTGAGAGGGAACAAAGAAGGGTGATTCAGGTGACACCTTCTTGTCTGGGGTGGCTAGTTCTCCAGCCATTAATGCATGGAAGTGGCTGGGTGTTTGCTGTTGCCGGGCAAAGTTGTTGACCAATGACTAGTTAGTGGAAAGGTACTGCTGTGAGGTGGAAGTTATAGGAAGGGAGCCTTTCCTGAATAAGGGATAGAATGAAGTTGTGCCCTCACTCTGAGAGATGAAGTTATGCCCTCAGTAAGAGAGAGTTCAAGTTATGTCATCAATAAAGAGGTAGCAGTTACAGATCCTGAAAGAACCCCGTTGTCCGTGCGGTCTTTACGCCACAAATCGCCCCCCAACAGGGACATGAAAACGAACAGGGACGAGAAGAAAACAAACAGGGACATGAAGAACAGGAACAGGGACAGGCTAACAGCACAGGGACAAAAACAGAAAAGGAATGAATAGGTACAGGCTAACAGAACAGGGACGAACAAAAAGAGCTTATGGGAGGGTCACGCTGGCTTACGCAGGACCCCCAAACAAGGACTCCAGGAGTTGGAGGGGCAGCTAGAGCCCCCCGGCTTGGCAGCACTCAGTGCCTGCCTCTCCCAGGGATGGGGTTGCAAAGTTTGTTAAAGATAGACTTAGTATGCCTGGCAGTTTTTCTCTGTGTTTTAGTTTGTGTTGATCCTGCCTTCTTAATTTGTGTTAATTGCGCTTTCTTATGTTAATAAAGAAGGAGGAGATGTGGGAGTGTGGCCATGGGGGTCGACAAGCCCCATGGTTCGTGATAACATCGGACTCTTAAAGATGAGACCATGAGGAAAGTAAAGCCTTGAGAGAGAACAAAGAAGAGTGATTCAGGAGACACCTTAACCAGGGACATGAAGAACAGGAACAGGGATAGTCTAACAGAACAGGGAGGAAAACAAAAAAGGAAAGAATAGGGACAGGCTATCAGAACAGGGACAAACAAAAAACAGCGTATGGGAGGGTCTCGCTGGCATTGGCAGGACCTACAAACAAGGACTCCAGGAGTTGGAGGGGCAGCCAGAGCCCCCCAGCTGGGCAGCACTCAGTGCCTGCCTCTCCCAGGGATGGGGTTACAAAGTTTGTAAAAGATGGAATTAGTATGCCTGGCAGTTTTTCTCTGTGTTTTAGTTTGTGTTAATAGTGCTTTCTTAATTTGTGTTACTCTTGCTTTCTTAATTTGTGTTAATCGCGCCTTCATAATTTGTGTTAAACCTGCTTTCTTAATTTGTGTTAATCGAGCTCTTTTATGTTAATAAAGAAGGGGGAGATGTGGGAGTGTGGCCATGGGGGTCGACAAGCCCCATGGTTGGTGATCACATCCGACTCTTAAAGATGAGGCCATGAGGAAAGTAAAGCCTTGAGAGGGAACAAAGAAGGGTGATTCAGGAGACACCTTAAACAGGGACATGAAGAACAGGAACAGGGACAGGCTAACAGAGCAGGGAGAAACAAAAAACAGCATATGGGAGGGTCCCACTGGCATATGCTGGACCCACAAACAAGGACTCCAGGAGTTGGAGGGGCAGCCAGAGCCCCCCAGCTGGGAAGCACTCAGTGCCTGCCTCTCCCAGGGATGGTTTTACAAAGGTTGTTAAACATAGACTTAGTATGCCTGGCAGTTTTTCTCTGTATTTTAGTTTGTGTTAATAGTGCTTTCTTAATTTGTGTTTCTCTTGCTTTCTTAATTTCTGTTAATCGCGCCTTCTTAATTTGTGTTAAACCTGCTTTCTTAATTTGTGTTAATCGAGCTCTTTTATGTTAATAAAGGAGGGGGAGATGTGGGAGCCTGGCCATGGGGTTAGACAAGCCCCATGGTTGGTGATAAGATCTGACTAATAAAGTAGAGACCATCAGGAAAGTAAAGCCTTGAGAGGGAACAAAGAAGGGTGATTCAGGAGACACCTTAAACAGGGACATGAAGAACAGGAACAGGGATAGTCTAACAGAACAGGGACGAAAATAAAAAAGTAATGAATAGGGACAGGCTATCAGAACAGGGACAAACAAAAAACAGCTTATGGGAGGGTCTTGCTGGCATAGGCAGTACCCCCAAACAAGGACTCCAGGAGTTGGAGGGGCAGCCAGAGCCCCCCGGCTGGGCAGCACTCAGTGCCTGCCTCTCCCAGGGATGGGGTTACAAAGTTTGTTAAAGATGGAATTAGTATGCCTGGCATTTTTTCTCTGTATTTTAATTTGTGTTAATAGTGCTTTCTTAATTTGTGTTTCTCTAGCTTTCTTAATTTCTGTTAATCGTGCCTTCTTAATTTGTGTTAAACCTGCTTTCTTAATTTGTGTTAATCGAGCTCTTTTATGTTAATAAAGAAGGGGGAGATGTGGGAGCCTGGCCATGGGGGTCGACAAGTCCCATGGTTGGTGATAACATCCGACTCTTAAAGATGAGGCCATCAGGAAAGTAAAGCCTTGAGAGGGAACAAAGAAGGGTGATTCAGGAGACACCTTAAACAGGGACATGAAGAACAGGAACAGGGACAGGCTAACAGAGCAGGGAGAAACAAAAAACAGCATATGGGAGGGTCCCACTGGCATATGCTGGACCCACAAACAAGGACTCCAGGAGTTGGAGGGGCAGCCAGAGCCCCCCAGCTGGGCAGTACTCAGTGCCTGCCTCTCCCAGGGATGGTTTTACAAAGGTTGTTAAAGATAGAATTAGTATGCCTGGCAGTTTTTCTCTGTGTTTTTGTTTGTGTTGATCCTGCCTTCTAAATTTGTGTTAATTGTGCTTTCTTATGTTAATAAAGAAGGGGAAGATGTGGGAGTGTGGCCATGGGGGTCGACAAGCCCCATGGTTGATGATAACATCGGACTCTTAAGGATGAGACCATCAGGAAAGGAAAGCCTTGAGAGGGAACAAAGAAGGGTGATTCAGGAGACACCTTAACCAGGGACATGTAGAACAGGAACAGGGACAGGCTAACAGAGCAGGGAGAAACAAAAAAGTGCATATGGGAGGGTCCCACTGGCATAGGCAGGACCCACAAACAAGGACTCCAGGAGTTGGAGGGGCAGCCAGAGCCCCCCGGCTGGGCAGCACTCAGTGCCTGCCACTCCCAGGGATGGGGTTGCAAAGTTTGTTAAAGATAGTCTTAGTATGCCTGGCAGTTTTTCTCTGTGTTTTAGTTTGTGTTGATCCTGCTTTCTTAATTTGTGTTAATTGTGCTTTCTTATGTAAATAAAGAAGGGGAAGATGTGGGAGCGTGGCCATGGGGGTCGACAAGTCCCATGGTTGGTGATAACATCCGACTATTAAAGTAGAGACCATCAGGAAAGGAAAGCCTTGAGAGGGAGCAAAGAAGGGTGATTCAGGAGACACCTTAAACAGGGACATGAAGAACAGGAACAGGGATAGTCTAACAGAACAGGGAGAAAAACAAAAAAGGAATGAATAGGGACAGGCTATCAGAACAGGGACAAACAAAAAACAGCATATGGGAGGGTCTCGCTGGCATAGGCAGGACCCACAAACAAGGACTCCAGGAGTTGGAGGGGCAGCCAGAGCCCCCCGGCTGGGCAGCACTCAGTGCCTGCCTCTCCTAGGGATGGGGTTACAAAGTTTGATAAAGATGGAATTAGTATGCCTGGCAGTTTTTCTCTGTATTTTAATTTGTGTTAATAGTCCATTCTTAATTTGTGTTACTCTTGCTTTCTTAATTTCTGTTAATCGCGCCTTCTTAATTTGTGTTAAACCTGCTTTCTTAATTTGTGTTAATCGAGCTCTTTTATGTTAATAAAGAAGGAGGAGATGTGGGAGTGTGGCCATGGGGGTTGACAAGCCCCATGGTTGGTGATCACATCCGACTCTTAAAGACGAGACCATGAGGAAAGTAAAGCCTTGAGAGGGAACAAAGAAGGGTGATTCAGGAGACACCTTAAGCAGGGACATGAAGAGCAGGAACAGGGATAGTCTAACAGAACAGGGACAAAAACAAAAAAGGAATGAATAGGGACAGGCTATCAGAACAGGGACAAACAAAAAACAGCATATGGGAGGGTCTCGCTGGCATAGGCAGGACCCACAAACAAGGACTCCAGGAGTTGGAGGGGCAGCCAGAGCCCCCCGGCTGGGCAGCACTCAGTGCCTGCCTCTCCCAGGGATGGTTTTACAAAGGTTGTTAAACATAGACTTAGTATGCCTGGCAGTTTTTCTCTGTGTTTTAGTTTGTGTTGATCCTGCCTTCTTAATTTGTGTTAATCGCGCTTTCTTATGTTAATAAAGAAGGGGGAGATGTGGGAGTGTGGCCATGGGGGTCGACAGGCCCCATGGTTGGTGATAACATCCGACTCTTAAAGATGAGGCCATCAGGAATTTAAAGAGTTGAGAGGGAACAAAGAAGGGTGATTCAGGTGACACCTTGTCTGGGGTGGCTAGTTCTCCAGCCATTAATGCATGGAAGTGGCTGGGTGTTTGCTGTTGCCGGGCAAAGTTGTTGACCAATGACTAGTTAGTGGAAAGGTACTGCTGTGAGGTGGAAGTTATAGGAAGGGAGCCTTTCCTGAATAAGGGATAGAATGAAGTTGTGCCCTCACTCTGAGAGATGAAGTTATGCCCTCAGTAAGAGAGAGTTCAAGTTATGTCATCAATAATGAGGTAGCAGTTACAGATCCTGAAAGAACCCCGGTGTCCGAGCGGTCTTTACGCCACAAATCGCCTCCCAACAGGGACATGAAAACGAACAGGGACGAGAAGAATACAAACAGGGACATGAAGAAGAGGAACAGGGACAGGCTAACAGAACAGGGACAAAAACAAAAAAGGAATGAATAGGGACAGGCAAACGGAACAGGGACAAAAACAGAAAAGGAATGATCAGGTACAGGCTAACAGAACAGGGATGACCAAAAAGAGCATATGGGAGGGCCACGATGGTTTACGCAGGACCCCCAAACAAGGACTCCAGGAGTTGGAGGGGCAGCCAGAGCCCCCCGGCTGGGCAGCACTCAGTGCCTGCCACTCCCAGGGATGGGGTTGCAAAGTTTGTTAAAGATAGTCTTAGTATGCCTGGCAGTTTTTCTCTGTGTTTTAGTTTGTGTTGATCCTGCTTTCTTAATTTGTGTTAATTGTGCTTTCTTATGTAAATAAAGAAGGGGAAGATGTGGGAGCGTGGCCATGGGGGTCGACAAGTCCCATGGTTGGTGATAACATCCGACTATTAAAGTAGAGACCATCAGGAAAGGAAAGCCTTGAGAGGGAGCAAAGAAGGGTGATTCAGGAGACACCTTAAACAGGGACATGAAGAACAGGAACAGGGATAGTCTAACAGAACAGGGAGAAAAACAAAAAAGGAATGAATAGGGACAGGCTATCAGAACAGGGACAAACAAAAAACAGCATATGGGAGGGTCTCGCTGGCATAGGCAGGACCCACAAACAAGGACTCCAGGAGTTGGAGGGGCAGCCAGAGCCCCCCGGCTGGGCAGCACTCAGTGCCTGCCTCTCCTAGGGATGGGGTTACAAAGTTTGATAAAGATGGAATTAGTATGCCTGGCAGTTTTTCTCTGTATTTTAATTTGTGTTAATAGTCCATTCTTAATTTGTGTTACTCTTGCTTTCTTAATTTCTGTTAATCGCGCCTTCTTAATTTGTGTTAAACCTGCTTTCTTAATTTGTGTTAATCGAGCTCTTTTATGTTAATAAAGAAGGAGGAGATGTGGGAGTGTGGCCATGGGGGTTGACAAGCCCCATGGTTGGTGATCACATCCGACTCTTAAAGACGAGACCATGAGGAAAGTAAAGCCTTGAGAGGGAACAAAGAAGGGTGATTCAGGAGACACCTTAAGCAGGGACATGAAGAGCAGGAACAGGGATAGTCTAACAGAACAGGGACAAAAACAAAAAAGGAATGAATAGGGACAGGCTATCAGAACAGGGACAAACAAAAAACAGCATATGGGAGGGTCTCGCTGGCATAGGCAGGACCCACAAACAAGGACTCCAGGAGTTGGAGGGGCAGCCAGAGCCCCCCGGCTGGGCAGCACTCAGTGCCTGCCTCTCCCAGGGATGGTTTTACAAAGGTTGTTAAACATAGACTTAGTATGCCTGGCAGTTTTTCTCTGTGTTTTAGTTTGTGTTGATCCTGCCTTCTTAATTTGTGTTAATCGCGCTTTCTTATGTTAATAAAGAAGGGGGAGATGTGGGAGTGTGGCCATGGGGGTCGACAGGCCCCATGGTTGGTGATAACATCCGACTCTTAAAGATGAGGCCATCAGGAATTTAAAGAGTTGAGAGGGAACAAAGAAGGGTGATTCAGGTGACACCTTGTCTGGGGTGGCTAGTTCTCCAGCCATTAATGCATGGAAGTGGCTGGGTGTTTGCTGTTGCCGGGCAAAGTTGTTGACCAATGACTAGTTAGTGGAAAGGTACTGCTGTGAGGTGGAAGTTATAGGAAGGGAGCCTTTCCTGAATAAGGGATAGAATGAAGTTGTGCCCTCACTCTGAGAGATGAAGTTATGCCCTCAGTAAGAGAGAGTTCAAGTTATGTCATCAATAATGAGGTAGCAGTTACAGATCCTGAAAGAACCCCGGTGTCCGAGCGGTCTTTACGCCACAAATCGCCTCCCAACAGGGACATGAAAACGAACAGGGACGAGAAGAATACAAACAGGGACATGAAGAAGAGGAACAGGGACAGGCAAACAGAACAGGGACAAAAACAAAAAAGGAATGAATAGGGACAGGCAAACGGAACAGGGACAAAAACAGAAAAGGAATGATCAGGTACAGGCTAACAGAACAGGGATGACCAAAAAGAGCATATGGGAGGGCCACGATGGTTTACGCAGGACCCCCAAACAAGGACTCCAGGAGTTGGAGGGGCAGCCAGAGCCCCCCGGCTGGGCAGCACTCAGTGCCTGCCTCTCCCAGGGATGGGGTTATAAAGTTTGTTAAAGATAGACTTAGTATGCCTGGCAGTTTTTCTCTGTATTTTAGTTTGTGTTAATAGTGCTTTCTTAATTTGTGTTTCTCTTGCTTTCTTAATTTCTGTTAATCGCGCCTTCTTAATTTGTGTTAAACCTGCTTTCTTAATTTGTGTTAATCGAGCTCTTTTATGTTAATAAAGGAGGGGGAGATGTGGGAGCCTGGCCATGGGGTTAGACAAGCCCCATGGTTGGTGATAAGATCTGACTAATAAAGAAGAGACCATGAGGAAAGTAAAGCCTTGAGAGGGAACAAAGAAGGGTGATTCAGGAGACACCTTAAACAGGGACATGAAGAACAGGAACAGGGATAGTCTAAAAGAACAGGGACGAAAATAAAAAAGTAATGAATAGGGACAGGCTATCAGAACAGAGACAAACAAAAAACAGCGTATGGGAGGGTCTCGCTGGCATAGGCAGGACCCACAAACAAGGACTCCAGGAGTTGGAGGGGCAGCCAGAGCCCCCCGGCTGGGCAGCACTCAGTGCCTGCCTCTCCTAGGGATGGGGTTACAAAGTTTGATTAAGATGGAATTAGTATGCCTGGCAGTTTTTCTCTGTATTTTAATTTGTGTTAATAGTGCATTCTTAATTTGTGTTACTCTTGCTTTCTTAATTTCTGTTAATCGCGCCTTCTTAATTTGGGTTAAACCTGCTTTCTTAATTTGTGTTAATCAGGCTCTTTTATGTTAATAAAGAAGGGGGAGATGTGGGAGCATGGCCATGGGGGTCGACAAGTCCCATGGTTGGTGATAACATCCGACTCTTAAAGATGAGGCCATCAGGAAAGTAAAGAGTTGAGAGGGAACAAAGAAGGGTGATTCAGGAGACACCTTAACCAGGGACATGAAGAACAGGAACAGGGACAGGCTAACAGAGCAGGGAGAAACAAAAAACAGCATATGGGAGGGTCCCACTGGCATAGGCAGGACCCACAAACAAGGACTCCAGGAGTTGGAGGGGCAGCCAGAGCCCCCCGGCTGGGCAGCACTCAGTGCCTGCCTCTCCCAGGGATGGTTTTACAAAGATTGTTAAACATAGACTTAGTATGCCTGGCAGTTTTTCTCTGTGTTTTAGTTTGTGTTGATCCTGCCTTCTTAATTTGTGTTAATCGCGCTTTCTTATGTTAATAAAGAAGAAGGACATGTGGGAGTGTGGCCATGGGGGTCGACAAGCCCCATGGTTGGTGATAACATCCGACTCTTAAGGATGAGACCATCAGGAAAGGAAAGCCTTGAGAGGGAACAAAGAAGGGTGATTCAGGTGACACCTTCTTGTCTGGGGTGGCTAGTTCTCCAGCCATTAATGCATGGAAGTGGCTGGGTGTTTGCTGTTGCCGGGCAAAGTTGTTGACCAATGACTAGTTAGTGGAAAGGTACTGCTGTGAGGCGGAAGTTATAGGAAGGGAGCCTTTCCTGAATAAGGGATAGAATGAAGTTGTGCCCTCACTCTGAGAGATGAAGTTATGCCCTCAGTAAGAGAGAGTTCAAGTTATGTCATCAATAAAGAGGTAGCAGTTAAAGATCCTGAAAGAACCCCGTTGTCCGTGCGGTCTTTACGCCACAAATCGCCCCCCAACAGGGACAAGAAAACGAACAGGGACGAGAAGAAAACAAACAGGGACATGAAGAACAGGAACAGGGACAGGCTAACAGAACAGGGACAAAAACAAAAAAGGAATGAATAGGGACAGGCAAACGGAACAGGAAAAAGAAAAAAAAAGGAATGAATAGGTACAGGCTAACAAAACAGGGACGAACAAAAAGAGCTTATGGGAGGGTCACGCTGGCATATGCTGGACCCACAAACAAGGACTCCAGGAGTTGGAGGGGCAGCCAGAGCCCCCCAGCTGGGCAGCACTCAGTGCCTGCCTCTCCCAGGGATGGGGTTACAAAGTTTGATAAAGATGGAATTAGTATGCCTGGCAGTTTTTCTCTGTATTTTAGTTTGTGTTAATAGTGCTTTCTTAATTTGTGTTACTCTTGCTTCCTTAATTTCTGTTAATCGCGCCTTCATAATTTGTGTTAAACCTGCTTTCTTAATTTGTGTTAATCGAGCTCTTTTATGTTAATAAAGAAGGGGGAGATGTGGGAGCATGGCCATGGGGGTCCACAAGTCCCATGGTTGGTGATAACATCCAACTCTTGAAGATGAGGCCATCAGGAAAGTAAAAAGTTGAGAGGGAACAAAGAAGGGTGATTCAGGAGACACCTTAAACAGGGACATGAAGAACAGGAACAGGGACAGGCTAACAGAACAGGGACAAAAACAAAGAAGGAATGAATAGGGACAGGCAAAGGGAACAGGGAACAAAAAAAAAAGGAATGAATAGGTACAGGCTAACAGAACAGGGACAAACAAAAAGAGCTTATGGGAGGGTCACGCTCGCTTATGCAGGACCCACAAACAAGGACTCCAGGAGTTGGAGGGGCAGCCAGAGCCCCCCGGCTGGGCAGCACTCAGTGCCTGCCTCTCCCAGGGATGGTTTTACAAAGATTGTTAAAGATAGACTTAGTATGCCTGGCGGTTTTTCTCTGTATTTTAGTTTGTGTTAATAGTGCTTTCTTAATTTGTGTTACTCTTGCTTTCTTAATTTCTGTTAATCGCGCCTTCTTAATTTGTGATAAACCTGCTTTCTTAATTTGTGTTAATCGAGCTCTTTTAGGTTAATAAAGAAGGGGGAGATGTGGGAGCCTGGCCATGGGGGTCGACAAGTCCCATGGTTGGTGATAATATCGGACTCTTAAAGATGAGGCCATCAGGAAAGTAAAGCCTTGAGAGGGAACAAAGAAGGGTGATTCAGGAGACACCTTAAACAGGGACATTAAGAACAGGAACAGGGGCAGGCTAACAGAACAGGGACAAAAACAAAAAAGGAATGAATAGGGACAGGCTAACAGAACAGGGACGAACAAAAAGAGCTTATGGGAGGGTCACGCTGGTTAAGCAGGACCCCCAAACAAGGACTCCAGGAGTTGGAGGGGCAGCCAGAGCCCCCCGGCTGGGCAGCACTCAGTGCCTGCCTCTCCCAGGGATGGGGTTGCAAAGTTTGTTAAAGATGGAATTAGTATGCCTGGCAGTTTTTCTCTGTGTTTTAGTTTGTGTTGATCCTGCCTTCTTAATTTGTGTTAATCGCGCTTTCTTATGTTAATAAAGAAGGGGAAGATGTGGGAGTGTGGCCATGGGGGTCGACAAGCCCCATGGTTGGTGATAACATCCGAATATTAAAGTAGAGACCATCAGGAAAGTAAAGCCTTGAGAGGGAGCAAAGAAGGGTGATTCAGGAGACACCTTAAACAGGGACATTAAGAACAGGAACAGGGGCAGGCTAACAGAGCAGGGAGAAACAAAAAACAGCATATGGGAGGGTCCCACTGGCATATGCTGGACCCACAAACAAGGACTCCAGGAGTTGGAGGGGCAGCCAGAGCCCCCCGGCTGGGCAGCACTCAGTGCCTGCCTCTCCCAGGGATGGTTTTACAAAGATTGTTAAAGATAGACTTAGTATGCCTGGCAGTTTTTCTCTGTGTTTTAGTTTGTGTTGATCCTGCCTTCTTAATTTGTGTTAATTGCGCTTTCTTATGTTAATAAAGAAGGGGAAGATGTGGGAGTGTGGCAATGGGGGTCGACAAGCCCCATGGTTGGTGATAACATCCGACTCTTAAGGATGAGACCATCAGGAAAGGAAAGCCTTGAGAGGGAACAAAGAAGGGTGATTCAGGTGACACCTTCTTGTCTGGGGTGGCTAGTTCTCCAGCCATTAATGCATGGAAGTGGCTGGGTGTTTGCTGTTGCCGGGCAAAGTTGTTGACCAATGACTAGTTAGTGGAAAGGTACTGCTGTGAGGCGGAAGTTACAGGAAGGGAGCCTTTCCTGAATAAGGGATAGAATGAAGTTGTGCCCTCACTCTGAGAGATGAAGTTATGCCCTCAGTAAGAGAGAGTTCAAGTTATGTCATCAATAAAGAGGTAGCAGTTACAGATCCTGAAAGAACCCCGTTGTCCGTGCGGTCTTTACGCCACAAATCGCCCCCCAACAGGGACAAGAAAATGAACAGGGACGAGAAGAAAACAAACAGGGACATGAAGAACAGGAACAGGGACAGGCTAACAGAACAGGGACAAAAACAAAAAAGGAATGAATAGGGACAGGCAAACGGAACAGGAAAAAGAAAAAAAAAGGAATGAATAGGTACAGGCTAACAGAACAGGGACGAACAAAAAGAGCTTATGGGAGGGTCACGCTGGCTTACGCAGGACCCACAAACAAGGACTCCAGGAGGTGGAGGGGCAGCCAGAGCCCCCCAGCTGGGCAGCACTCAGTGCCTGCCTCTCCCAGGGATGGGGTTGCAAAGTTTGTTAAAGATAGTCTTAGTATGCCTGGCAGTTTTTCTCTGTGTTTTAGTTTGTGTTGATCCTGCCTTCTTAATTTGTGTTACTCTTGCTTTCTTAATTTCTGTTAATCGCGCCTTCATAATTTGTGTTAAACCTGCTTTCTTAATTTGTGTTAATCGAACTCTTTTATGTTAATAAAGAAGGGGGAGTTGTGGGAGCATGGCCATGGGGGTCGACAAGTCCCATGGTTGGTGATAACATCCGACTCTTAAAGATGAGACCATCAGGAAAGTAAAGCCTTGAGAGGGAACAAAGAAGGGTGATTCAGGAGACACCTTAAGCAGGGACATGAAGAACAGGAACAGGGACAGGCTAACAGAGCAGGGAGAAACAAAAAACAGCATATGGGAGGGTCCCACTGGCATATGCTGGACACACAAACAAGGACTCCAGGAGTTGGAGGGGCAGCCAGAGCCCCCCGGCTGGGCAGCACTCAGTGCCTGCCTCTCCCAGGGATGGTTTTACAAAGATTGTTAAACATAGACTTAGTATGCCTGGCAGTTTTTCTCTGTGTTTTAGTTTGTGTTGATCCTGCCTTCTTAATTTGTGTTAATTGCGCTTTCTTATGTTAATAAAGAAGGGGAAGATGTGGGAGTGTGGCAATGGGGGTCGACAAGCCCCATGGTTGGTGATAACATCCAACTCTTAAGGATGAGGCCATCAGGAATTTAAAGAGTTGAGAGGGAACAAAGAAGGGTGATTCAGGTGACACCTTCTTGTCTGGGGTGGCTAGTTCTCCAGCCATTAATGCATGGAAGTGGCTGGGTGTTTGCTGTTGCCGGGCAAAGTTGTTGACCAATGACTAGTTAGTGGAAAGGTACTGCTGTGAGGCGGAAGTTATAGGAAGGGAGCCTTCCTGAATAAGGGATAGAATGAAGTTGTGCCCTCACTCTGAGAGGTGAAGTTATGCCCTCAGGAAGAGAGAGTTCAAGTTATGTCATCAATAAAGAGGTAGCAGTTACAGATCCTGAAAGAACCCCGTTGTCCGTGCGGTCTTTACGCCACAAATCGCCCCCCAACAGGGACAAGAAAACGAACAGGGACGAGAAGAAAACAAACAGGGACATGAAGAACAGGAACAGGGACAGGCTAACAGAACAGGGACAAAAACAAAAAAGGAATGAATAGGGACAGGCTAACAGAACAGGGACGAACAAAAAGAGCTTATGGGAGGGTCACGCTGGTTAAGCAGGACCCCCAAACAAGGACTCCAGGAGTTGGAGGGGCAGCCAGAGCCCCCCGGCTGGGCAGCACTCAGTGCCTGCCTCTCCCAGGGATGGGGTTGCAAAGTTTGTTAAAGATGGAATTAGTATGCCTGGCAGTTTTTCTCTGTGTTTTAGTTTGTGTTGATCCTGCCTTCTTAATTTGTGTTAATCGCGCTTTCTTATGTTAATAAAGAAGGGGAAGATGTGGGAGTGTGGCCATGGGGGTCGACAAGCCCCATGGTTGGTGATAACATCCGAATATTAAAGTAGAGACCATCAGGAAAGTAAAGCCTTGAGAGGGAGCAAAGAAGGGTGATTCAGGAGACACCTTAAACAGGGACATGAAGAACAGGAACAGGGATAGTCTAACAGAACAGGGACAAAAACAAAAAAGGAATGAATAGGGACAGGCTATCAGAACAGGGACAAACAAAAAACAGCATATCGGAGGGTCTCGCTGGCATAGGCAGGACCCACAAACAAGGACTCCAGGAGTTGGAGGGGCAGCCAGAGCCACCCGGCTGGGCAGCACTCAGTGCCTGCCACTCCCAGGGATGGTTTTACAAAGATTGTTAAAGATAGACTTAGTATGCCTGGCAGTTTTTCTCTGTGTTTTAGTTTGTGTTGACCCTGCCTTCTTAATTTGAGTTAATCGCGCTTTCTTATGTTAATAAAGAAGAAGGAGATGTGGGAGTGTGGCCATGGGGGTCGACAAGCCCCATGGTTGGTGATAACATAGGACTCTTAAGGATGAGACCATCAGGAATTTAAAGAGTTGAGAGGGAACAAAGAAGGGTGATTCAGGTGACACCTTCTTGTCTGGGGTGGCTAGTTCTCCAGCCATTAATGCATGGAAGTGGCTGGGTGTTTGCTGTTGCCGGGCAAAGTTGTTGACCAATGACTAGTTAGTGGAAAGGTACTGCTGTGAGGCAGAAATTATAGGAAGGGAGCCTTTCCTGAATAAGGGATAGAATGAAGTTGTGCCCTCACTCTGAGAGATGAAGTTATGCCCTCAGTAAGAGAGAGTTCAAGTTATGTCATCAATAAAGAGGTAGCAGTTACAGATCCTGAAAGAACCCCGTTGTCCGTGCGGTCTTTACGCCACAAATCGCCCCCCAACAGGGACAAGAAAACGAACAGGGACGAGAAGAAAACAAACAGGGACATGAAGAACAGGAACAGGGACAGGCTAACAGAACAGGGACAAAAACAAAAAAGGAATGAATAGGGACAGGCAAACGGAACAGGAAAAAGAAAAAAAAAGGAATGAATAGGTACAGGCTAACAGAACAGGGACGAACAAAAAGAGCTTATGGGAGGGTCACGCTGGCTTACGCAGGACCCACAAACAAGGACTCCAGGAGGTGGAGGGGCAGCCAGAGCCCCCCGGCTGGGCAGCACTCAGTGCCTGCCACTCCCAGGGATGGGGTTGCAAAGTTTGTTAAAGATAGTCTTAGTATGCCTGGCAGTTTTTCTCTGTGTTTTAGTTTGTGTTGATCCTGCCTTCTTAATTTGTGTTAACTGCGCTTTCTTATGTTAATAAAGAAGGAGGAGATGTGGGAGTGTGGCCATGGGGGTCGACAAGCCCCATGGTTGGTGATCACATCCGACTCTTAAAGATGAGGCCATGAGGAAAGTAAAGCCTTGAGAGGGAACAAAGAAGGGTGATTCAGGAGACACCTTAAACAGGGACATGAAGAACAGGAACAGGGACAGGCTAACAGAGCAGGGAGAAACAAAAAACAGCATATGGGAGGGTCCCACTGGCATATGCTGGACCCACAAACAAGGACTCCAGGAGTTGGAGGGGCAGCCAGAGCCCCCCAGCTGGGAAGCACTCAGTGCCTGCCTCTCCCAGGGATGGGGTTACAAAGTTTGTTAAAGATGGAATTAGTATGCCTAACACTTTTTCTCTGTATTTTAATTTGTGTTAAGAGTGCTTTCTTAATTTTTGTTTCTCTTGCTTTCTTAATTTCTGTTAATCGCGCCTTCTTAATTTGTGTTGATCCTGCCTTCTTAATTTGTGTTAATCGAGCTCTTCTATGTTAATAAAGAAGGGGGAGATGTGGGAGCCTGGCCATGGGTGTCGACAAGTCCCATGGTTGGTGATAACATCCGACTCTTAAAGATGAGGCCATCAGGAAAGTAAAGAGTTGAGAGGGAACAAAGAAGGGTGATTCAGGAGACACCTTAACCAGGGACATGTAGAACAGGAACAGGGACAGGCTAACAGAGCAGGGAGAAACAAAAAAGTGCATATGGGAGGGTCCCACTGGCATATGCTGGACCCACAAACAAGGACTCCAGGAGTTGGAGGGGCAGCCAGAGCCCCCCAGCTGGGAAGAACTCAGTGCCTGCCTCTCCCAGGGATGGGGTTACAAAGTTTGTTAAAGATGGAATTAGTATGCCTGGCAGTTTTTCTCTGTTTTTTAGTTTGTGTTGATCCTGCCTTCTTAATTTGTGTTAATCGCGCTTTCTTATGTTAATAAAGAAGGGGAAGATGTGGGAGTGTGGCCATGGGGGTCGACAAGCCCCATGGTTGGTGATAACATCCGACTCTTAAGGATGAGACCATCAGGAAAGGAAAGCCTTGAGAGGGAACAAAGAAGGGTGATTCAGGAGACACCTTAAACAGGGACATGAAGAACAGGAACAGGGATAGTCTAACAGAACAGGGACAAATACAAAAAAGGAATGAATAGGGACATGATATCAGAACAGGGACAAACAAAAAACAGCGTATGGGAGGGTCTCGCTGGCATAGGCAGGACCCACAAACAAGGACTCCAGGAGTTGGAGGGGCAGCCAGAGCCCCCCAGCTGGGCAGCACTCAGTGCCTGCCACTCCCAGGGATGGGGTTGCAAAGTTTGTTAAAGATAGTCTTAGTATGCCTGGCAGTTTTTCTCTGTTTTTTAGTTTGTGTTGATCCTGCCTTCTTAATTTGTGTTAATTGCGCTTTCTTATGTTAATAAAGAAGAAGGAGATGTGGGAGTGTGGCCATGGGGGTCGACAAGCCCCATGGTTGGTGATAACATAGGACTCTTAAGGATGAGACCATCAGGAATTTAAAGAGTTGAGAGGGAACAAAGAAGGGTGATTCAGGTGACACCTTCTTGTCTGGGGTGGCTAGTTCTCCAGCCATTAATGCATGGAAGTGGCTGGGTGTTTGCTGTTGCCGGGCAAAGTTGTTGACCAATGACTAGTTAGTGGAAAGGTACTGCTGTAAGGCAGAAGTTAGAGGAAGGGAGCCTTCCTGAATAAGGGATAGAATGAAGTTGTGCCCTCACTCTGAGAGATGAAGTTATGCCCTCAGTAAGAGAGAGTTCAAGTTATGTCATCAATAAAGAGGTAGCAGTTACAGATCCTGAAAGAACCCCGTTGTCCGTGCGGTCTTTACGCCACAAATCGCCCCCCAACAGGGACAAGAAAACGAACAGGGACGAGAAGAAAACAAACAGGGACATGAAGAACAGGAACAGGGACAGGCTAACAGAACAGGGACAAAAACAAAAAAGGAATGAATAGGGACAGGCTATCAGAACGGGGACGAACAAAAAGAGCTTATGGGAGGGTCACGCTGGTTAAGCAGGACCCACAAACAAGGACTCCAGGAGTTGGAGGGGCAGCCAGAGCCCCCCGGCTGGGCAGCACTCAGTGCCTGCCTCTCCCAGGGATGGGGTTGCAAAGTTTGTTAAAGATGGAATTAGTATGCCTGGCAGTTTTTCTCTGTGTTTTAGTTTGTGTTGATCCTGCCTTCTTAATTTGTGTTAATCGCGCTTTCTTATGTTAATAAAGAAGGGGAAGATGTGGGAGTGTGGCCATGGGGGTCGACAAGCCCCATGGTTGGTGATAACATCCGAATATTAAAGTAGAGACCATCAGGAAAGTAAAGCCTTGAGAGGGAGCAAAGAAGAGTGATTCAGGAGACACCTTAAACAGGGACATGAAGAACAGGAACAGGAATAGTCTAACAGAACAGGGACAAAAACAAAAAAGGAATGAATAGGGCCAGGCTATCAGAACAGGGACAAACAAAAAACAGCATATCGGAGGGTCTCGCTGGCATAGGCAGGACCCACAAACAAGGACTCCAGGAGTTGGAGGGGCAGCCAGAGCCACCCGGCTGGGCAGCACTCAGTGCCTGCCACTCCCAGGGATGGTTTTACAAAGATTGTTAAAGATAGACTTAGTATGCCTGGCAGTTTTTCTCTGTGTTTTAGTTTGTGTTGACCCTGCCTTCTTAATTTGAGTTAATCGCGCTTTCTTATGTTAATAAAGAAGAAGGAGATGTGGGAGTGTGGCCATGGGGGTCGACAAGCCCCATGGTTGGTGATAACATCCGACTCTTAAGGATGAGACCATCAGGAATTTAAAGAGTTGAGAGGGAACAAAGAAGGGTGATTCAGGTGACACCTTCTTGTCTGGGGTGGCTAGTTCTCCAGCCATTAATGCATGGAAGTGGCTGGGTGTTTGCTGTTGCCGGGCAAAGTTGTTGACCAATGACTAGTTAGTGGAAAGGTACTGCTGTGAGGCAGAAATTATAGGAAGGGAGCCTTTCCTGAATAAGGGATAGAATGAAGTTGTGCCCTCACTCTGAGAGATGAAGTTATGCCCTCAGTAAGAGAGAGTTCAAGTTATGTCATCAATAAAGAGGTAGCAGTTACAGATCCTGAAAGAACCCCATTGTCCGTGCGGTCTTTACGCCACAAATCGCCCCCCAACAGGGACAAGAAAACGAACAGGGACGAGAAGAAAACAAACAGGGACATGAAGAACAGGAACAGGGACAGGCTAACAGAACAGGGACAAAAACAAAAAAGGAATGAATAGGGACAGGCAAACGGAACAGGAAAAAGAAAAAAAAAGGAATGAATAGGTACAGGCTAACAGAACAGGGACGAACAAAAAGAGCTTATGGGAGGGTCACGCTGGCTTACGCAGGACCCACAAACAAGGACTCCAGGAGGTGGAGGGGCAGCCAGAGCCCCCCGGCTGGGCAGCACTCAGTGCCTGCCACTCCCAGGGATGGGGTTGCAAAGTTTGTTAAATATAGTCTTAGTATGCCTGGCAGTTTTTCTCTGTGTTTTAGTTTGTGTTGATCCTGCCTTCTTAATTTGTGTTAACTGCGCTTTCTTATGTTAATAAAGAAGGAGGAGATGTGGGAGTGTGGCCATGGGGGTCGACAAGCCCCATGGTTGGTGATCACATCCGACTCTTAAAGATGAGGCCATGAGGAAAGTAAAGCCTTGAGAGGGAACAAAGAAGGGTGATTCAGGAGACACCTTAAACAGGGACATGAAGAACAGGAACAGGCACAGGCTAACAGAGCAGGGAGAAACAAAAAACAGCATATGGGAGGGTCCCACTGGCATATGCTGGACCCACAAACAAGGACTCCAGGAGTTGGAGGGGCAGCCAGAGCCCCCAGCTGGGAAGCACTCAGTGCCTGCCTCTCCCAGGGATGGGGTTACAAAGTTTGTTAAAGATGGAATTAGTATGCCTGGCACTTTTTCTCTGTATTTTAATTTGTGTTAAGAGTGCTTTCTTAATTTTTGTTTCTCTTGCTTTCTTAATTTCTGTTAATCGCGCCTTCTTAATTTGGGTTAAACCTGCTTTCTTAATTTGTGTTAATCGAGCTCTTCTATGTTAATAAAGAAGGGGGAGATGTGGGAGCCTGGCCATGGGTGTCGACAAGTCCCATGGTTGGTGATAACATCCGACTCTTAAAGATGAGGCCATCAGGAAAGTAAAGAGATGAGAGGGAACAAAGAAGGGTGATTCAGGAGACACCTTAACCAGGGACATGTAGAACAGGAACAGGGACAGGCTAACAGAGCAGGGAGAAACAAAAAAGTGCATATGGGAGGGTCCCACTGACATATGCTGGACCCACAAACAAGGACTCCAGGAGTTGGAGGGGCAGCCAGAGCCCCCCGGCTGGGCAGTACTCAGTGCCTGCCTCTCCCAGGGATGGTTTTACAAAGGTTGTTAAAGATAGAATTAGTATGCCTGGCAGTTTTTCTCTGTGTTTTTGTTTGTGTTGATCCTGCCTTCTAAATTTGTGTTAATTGTGCTTTCTTATGTTAATAAAGAAGGAGGAGATGTGGGAGTGTGGCCATGGGGGTCCACAAGCCCCATGGTTGGTGATAACATCCGACTATTAAAGATGAGGCCATGAGGAAAGGAAAGCCTTGAGAGGGAACAAAGAAGGGTGATTCAGGAGACACCTTAACCAGGGACATGAAGAACAGGAACAGGGATAGTCTAACAGAACAGGGAGGAAAACAAAAAAGGAATGAATAGGGACAGGCGATCAGAACAGGGACAAACAAAAAACAGCATATGGGAGGGTCTCGCTGGCATAGGCAGGACCCACAAACAAGGACTCCAGGAGTTGGAGGGGCAGCCAGAGCCCCCCGGCTGGGCAGTACTCAGTGCCTGCCTCTCCCAGGGATGGTTTTACAAAGGTTGTTAAAGATAGAATTAGTATGCCTGGCAGTTTTTCTCTGTGTTTTAGTTTGTGTTGATCCTGCCTTCTTAATTTGTGTTAACTGCGCTTTCTTATGTTAATAAAGAAGGAGGAGATGTGGGAGTGTGGCCATGGGGGTCGACAAGCCCCATGGTTGGTGATCACATCCGACTCTTAAAGATGAGGCCATGAGGAAAGGAAAGCCTTGAGAGGGAACAAAGAAGGGTGATTCAGGAGACACCTTAACCAGGGACATGAAGAACAGGAACAGGGATAGTCTAACAGAACAGGGAGGAAAACAAAAAAGGAATGAATAGGGACAGGCGATCAGAACAGGGACAAACAAAAAACAGCATATGGGAGGGTCTCGCTGGCATAGGCAGGACCCACAAACAAGGACTCCAGGAGTTGGAGGGGCAGCCAGAGCCCCCCGGCTGGGCAGCACTCAGTGCCTGCCTCTCCTAGGGATGGGGTTACAAAGTTTGATAAAGATGGAATTTGTATGCCTGGCAGTTTTTTTCTGTATTTTAATTTGTGTTAATAGTCCATTCTTAATTTGTGTTACTCTTGCTTTCTTAATTTCTGTTAATCGCGCCTTCTTAATTTGTGTTAAACCTGCTTTCTTAATTTGTGTTAATCGAGCTCTTTTATGTTAATAAAGGAGGGGGAGATGTGGGAGCCTGGCCATGGGGTTAGACAAGCCCCATGGTTGGTGATAAGATCTGACTAATAAAGAAGAGACCATCAGGAAAGGAAAGCCTTGAGAGGGAACAAAGAAGGGTGATTCAGGAGACACCTTAAACAGGGACATGAAGAACAGGAACAGGGATAGTCTAACAGAACAGGGACAAAAACAAAAAAGGAATGAATAGGGACAGGCTATCAGAACAGGGACAAACAAAAAACAGCATATGGGAGGGTCCCACTGGCATAGGCAGGACCCACAAACAAGGACTCCAGGAGTTGGAGGGGCAGCCAGAGCCCCCCGGCTGGGCAGCACTCAGTGCCTGCCTCTCCCAGGGATGGTTTTACAAAGATTGTTAAAGATAGACTTAGTATGCCTGGCAGTTTTTCTCTGTGTTTTAGTTTGTGTTGATCCTGCCTTCTTAATTTGTGTTAATCGCGCTTTCTTATGTTAATAAAGAAGAAGGACATGTGGGAGTGTGGCCATGGGGGTCGACAAGCCCCATGGTTGGTGATAACATAGGACTCTTAAGGATGAGACCATGAGGAAAGTAAAGCCTTGAGAGGGAACAAAGAAGGGTGATTCAGGTGACACCTTCTTGTCTGGGGTGGCTAGTTCTCCAGCCATTAATGCATGGAAGTGGCTGGGTGTTTGCTGTTGCCGGGCAAAGTTGTTGACCAATGACTAGTTAGTGGAAAGGTACTGCTGTGAGGCGGAAGTTATAGGAAGGGAGCCTTTCCTGAATAAGGGATAGAATGAAGTTGTGCCCTCACTCTGAGAGATGAAGTTATGCCCTCAGTAAGAGAGAGTTCAAGTTATGTCATCAATAAAGAGGTAGCAGTTACAGATCCTGAAAGAACCCCGTTGTCCGTGCGGTCTTTATGCCACAAATCGCCCCCCAACAGGGACAAGAAAACGAACAGGGACGAGAAGAAAACAAACAGGGACATGAAGAACAGGAACAGGGACAGGCTAACAGAACAGGGACAAAAACAAAAAAGGAATGAATAGGGACAGGCAAACGGAACAGGAAAAAGAAAAAAAAAGGAATGATCAGGTACAGGCTAACAGAACAGGGATGACCAAAAAGAGCATATGGGAGGGCCACGATGGTTTACGCAGGACCCCCAAACAAGGACTCCAGGAGTTGGAGGGGCAGCCAGAGCCCCCCGGCTGGGCAGCACTCAGTGCCTGCCTCTCCCAGGGATGGGGTTACAAAGTTTGTTAAAGATGGAATTAGTATGCCTGGCAGTTTTTCCTCTGTATTTTAGTTTGTGTTAATAGTGCTTTCTTAATTTGTGTTACTCTTGCTTTCTTAATTTCTGTTAATCGCGCCTTCTTAATTTGTGTTAAACCTGCTTTCTTAATTCGTGTTAATCGAGCTCTTTTATGTTAATAAAGAAGGGGGAGATGTGGAAGCCTGGCCATGGGGGTCGACAAGTCCCATGGTTGGTGATAACATCCGACTCTTAAAGATGAGGCCATCAGGAAAGTAAAGAGATGAGAGGGAACAAAGAAGGGTGATTCAGGAGACACCTTAACCAGGGACATGTAGAACAGGAACAGGGACAGGCTAACAGAGCAGGGAGAAACAAAAAAGTGCATATGGGAGGGTCCCACTGACATATGCTGGACCCACAAACAAGGACTCCAGGAGTTGGAGGGGCAGCCAGAGCCCCCCGGCTGGGCAGTGCTCAGTGCCTGCCTCTCCCAGGGATGGTTTTACAAAGGTTGTTAAAGATAGAATTAGTATGCCTGGCAGTTTTTCTCTGTGTTTTTGTTTGTGTTGATCCTGCCTTCTAAATTTGTGTTAATTGTGCTTTCTTATGTTAATAAACAAGGGGAAGATGTGGGAGTGTGGCCATGGGGGTCCACAAGCCCCATGGTTGGTGATAACATCCGACTATTAAGGATGAGACCATCAGGAAAGGAAAGCCTTGAGAGGGAACAAAGAAGGGTGATTCAGGAGACACCTTAAACAGGGACATGAAGAACAGGAACAGGGATAGTCTAACAGAACAGGGACAAAAACAAAAAAGGAATGAATAGGGACAGGCGATCAGAACAGGGACAAACAAAAAACAGCATATGGGAGGGTCTCGCTGGCATAGGCAGGACCCACAAACAAGGACTCCAGGAGTTGGAGGGGCAGCCAGAGCCCCCCGGCTGGGCAGCACTCAGTGCCTGCCTCTCCTAGGGATGGGGTTACAAAGTTTGATAAAGATGGAATTAGTATGCCTGGCAGTTTTTTTCTGTATTTTAATTTGTGTTAATAGTCCATTCTTAATTTGTGTTACTCTTGCTTTCTTAATTTCTGTTAATCGCGCCTTCTTAATTTGTGTTAAACCTGCTTTCTTAATTTGTGTTAATCGAGCTCTTTTATGTTAATAAAGGAGGGGGAGATGTGGGAGCCTGGCCATGGGGTTAGACAAGCCCCATGGTTGGTGATAAGATCTGACTAATAAAGAAGAGACCATCAGGAAAGGAAAGCCTTGAGAGGGAACAAAGAAGGGTGATTCAGGAGACACCTTAAACAGGGACATGAAGAACAGGAACAGGGATAGTCTAACAGAACAGGGACAAAAACAAAAAAGGAATGAATAGGGACAGGCTATCAGAACAGGGACAAACAAAAAACAGCATATGGGAGGGTCCCACTGGCATAGGCAGGACCCACAAAGAAGGACTCCAGGAGTTGGAGGGGCAGCCAGAGCCCCCCGGCTGGGCAGCACTCAGTGCCTGCCTCTCCCAGGGATGGTTTTACAAAGATTGTTAAAGATAGACTTAGTATGCCTGGCAGTTTTTCTCTGTGTTTTAGTTTGTGTTGATCCTGCCTTCTTAATTTGTGTTAATCGCGCTTTCTTATGTTAATAAAGAAGAAGGACATGTGGGAGTGTGGCCATGGGGGTCGACAAGCCCCATGGTTGGTGATAACATAGGACTCTTAAGGGTGAGACCATCAGGAATTTAAAGAGTTGAGAGGGAACAAAGAAGGGTGATTCAGGTGACACCTTCTTGTCTGGGGTGGCTAGTTCTCCAGCCATTAATGCATGGAAGTGGCTGGGTGTTTGCTGTTGCCGGGCAAAGTTGTTGACCAATGACTAGTTAGTGGAAAGGTACTGCTGTGAGGCGGAAGTTATAGGAAGAGAGCCTTTCCTGAATAAGGGATAGAATGAAGTTGTGCCCTCACTCTGAGAGATGAAGTTATGCCCTCAGTAAGAGAGAGTTCAAGTTATGTCATCAATAAAGAGGTAGCAGTTACAGATCCTGAAAGAACCCCGTTGTCCGTGCGGTCTTTACGCCACAAATCGCCCCCCAACAGGGACAAGAAAACGAACAGGGACGAGAAGAAAACAAACAGGGACATGAAGAACAGGAACAGGGACAGGCTAACAGAACAGGGACAAAAACAAAAAAGGAATGAATAGGGACAGGCAAACGGAACAGGAAAAAGAAAAAAAAAGGAATGATCAGGTACAGGCTAACAGAACAGGGATGACCAAAAAGAGCATATGGGAGGGCCACGATCGTTTACGCAGGACCCCCAAACAAGGACTCCAGGAGTTGGAGGGGCAGCCAGAGCCCCCCGGCTGGGCAGCACTCAGTGCCTGGCTCTCCCAGGGATGGGGTTATAAAGTTTGTTAAAGATAGTCTTAGTATGCCTGGCAGTTTTTCTCTGTGTTTTAGTTTGTGTTGATCCTGCCTTCTTAATTTGTGTTAATTGCGCTTTCTTATGTTAATAAAGAAGGAGGAGATGTGGGAGTGTGGCCATGAGGGTCGACAAGCCCCATGGTTGGTGATCACATCCGACTCTTAAAGATGAGGCCATCAGGAAAGTAAAGCCTTGAGAGGGAACAAAGAAGGGTGATTCAGGAGACACCTTAAACAGGGACATGAAGAACAGGAACAGGGACAGGCTAACGGAGCAGGGAGAAACAAAAAACAGCATATGGGAGGGTCCCACTGGCATAGGCAGGACCCACAAACAAGGACTCCAGGAGTTGGAGGGGCAGCCAGAGCCCCCCAGCTGGGAAGCACTCAGTGCCTGCCTCTCCCAGGGATGGGGTTACAAAGTTTGTTAAAGATGGAATTAGTATGCCTGGCACTTTTTCCTCTGTATTTTAATTTGTGTTAAGAGTGCTTTCTTAATTTGTGTTTCTCTTGCTTTCTTAATTTCTGTTAATCGCGCCTTCTTAATTTGTGTTAAACCTGCTTTCTTAATTTGTGTTAATCGAGCTCTTCTATGTTAATAAAGAAGGGGGAGATGTGGGAGCCTGGCCATGGGGGTCGACAAGTCCCATGGTTGGTGATAACATCCGACTCTTAAAGATGAGGCCATCAGGAAAGTAAAGAGTTGAGAGGGAACAAAGAAGGGTGATTCAGGAGACACCTTAAACAGGGACATGAAGAACAGGAACAGGGACAGGCTAACAGAGCAGGGAGAAACAAAAAAGAGCATCTGGGAGGGTCCCACTGGCATATGCTGGACCCACAAACAAGGACTCCAGGAGTTGGAGGGGCAGCCAGAGCCCCCCGGCTGGGCAGTACTCATTGCCTGCCTCTCCCAGGGATGGTTTTACAAAGGTTGTTAAAGATAGAATTAGCATGCCTGGCAGTTTTTCTCTGTGTTTTTGTTTGTGTTGATCCTGCCTTCTAAATTTGTGTTAATTGTGCTTTCTTATGTTAATAAAGAAGGGGAAGATGTGGGAGTGTGGCCATGGGGGTCGACAAGCCCCATGGTTGGTGATCACATCCGACTCTTAAAGATGAGGCCATCAGGAAACTAAAGAGTTGAGAGGGAACAAAGAAGGGTGATTCAGGAGACACCTTAACCAGGGACATGAAGAACAGGAACAGGGATAGTCTAACAGAACAGGGAGGAAAACAAAAAAGGAATGAATAGGGACAGGCTATCAGAACAGGGACAAACAAAAAACAGCGTATGGGAGGGTCTCGCTGGCATAGGCAGGACCCACAAACAAGGACTCCAGGAGTTGGAGGGGCAGCCAGAGCCCCCCGGCTGGGCAGCACTCAGTGCCTGCCTCTCCTAGGGATGGGGTTACAAAGTTTGTTAAAGATGGAATTAGTATGCCTGGCAGTTTTTCTCTGTTTTTTAGTTTGTGTTGATCCTGCCTTCTTAATTTGTGTTAATCGCGCTTTCTTATGTTAATAAAGAAGGGGAAGATGTGGGAGTGTGGCCATGGGGGTCGACAAGCCCCATGGTTGGTGATAACATCCGACTCTTAAAGATGAGGCCATCAGGAAACTAAAGAGTTGAGAGGGAACAAAGAAGGGTGATTCAGGAGACACCTTAAACAGGGACATGAAGAAAAGGAACAGGGACAGGCTAACAGAGCAGGGACAAACAAAAAACAGCATATGGGAGGGTCCCACTGGCATAGGCAGGACCCACAAACAAGGACTCCAGGAGTTGGAGGGGCAGCCAGAGCCCCCCGGCTGGGCAGCACTCAGTGCCTGCCTCTCCCAGGGATGGTTTTACAAAGGTTGTTAAACATAGACTTAGTATGCCTGGCAGTTTTTCTCTGTGTTTTAGTTTGTGTTGATCCTGCCTTCTTAATTTGTGTTAATCGCGCTTTCTTATGTTAATAAAGAAGAAGGAGATGTGGGAGTGTGGCCATGGGGGTCGACAAGCCCCATGGTTGGTGATAACATAGGACTCTTAAGGGTGAGACCATCAGGAATTTAAAGAGTTGAGAGGGAACAAAGAAGGGTGATTCAGGTGACACCTTCTTGTCTGGGGAGGCTAGATCTCCAGCCATTAATGCATGGAAGTGGCTGGGTGTTTGCTGTTGCCGGGCAAAGTTGTTGACCAATGACTAGTTAGTGGAAAGGTACTGCTGTGAGGCGGAAGTTATAGGAAGGGAGCCTTTCCTGAGTAAGGGATAGAATGAAGTTGTGCCCTCACTCTGAGAGATGAAGTTATGCCCTCAGTAAGAGAGAGTTCAAGTTATGTCATCAATAAAGAGGTAGCAATTACAGATCCTGAAAGAACCCCGTTGTCCGTGCGGTCTTTACGCCACAAATCGCCCCCCAACAGGGACAAGAAAACGAACAGGGACGAGAAGAATACAAACAGGGACATGAAGAACAGGAACAGGGACAGGCTAACAGAACAGGGACAAAAACAAAAAAGGAATGAATAGGGACAGGCAAACGGAACAGGAAAAAGAAAAAAAAAGGAATGAATAGGTACAGGCTAACAGAAAAGGGACGAACAAAAAGAGCTTATGGGAGGGTCACGCTGGCTTACGCAGGACCCACAAGCAAGGACTCCAGGAGGTGGAGGGGCAGCCAGAGCCCCCCGGCTGGGCAGCACTCAGTGCCTGCCACTCCCATGGACGGGGTTGCAAAGTTTGTTAAAGATAGTCTTAGTATGCCTGGCAGTTTTTCTCTGTGTTTTAGTTTGTGTTGATCCTGCCTTCTTAATTTGTGTTAACTGCGCTTTCTTATGTTAATAAAGAAGGAGGAGATGTGGGAGTGTGGCCATGGGGGTCGACAAGCCCCATGGTTGGTGATCACATCCGACTCTTAAAGATGAGGCCATGAGGAAAGTAAAGCCTTGAGAGGGAACAAAGAAGGGTGATTCAGGAGACACCTTAAACAGGGACATGAAGAACAGGAACAGGGACAGGCTAACAGAGCAGGGAGAAACAAAAAACAGCATATGGGAGGGTCCCACTGGCATAGGCAGGACCCACAAACAAGGACTCCAGGAGTTGGAGGGGCAGCCAGAGCCCCCCGGCTGGGCAGCACTCAGTGCCTGCCTCTCCCAGGGATGGTTTTACAAAGGTTGTTAAAGATAGACTTAGTATGCCTGGCAGTTTTTCTCTGTGTTTTAGTTTGTGTTGATCCTGCCTTCTTAATTTGTGTTAATCGCGCTTTCTTATGTTAATAAAGAAGGGGGAGATGTGGGAGTGTGGCCATGGGGGTCGACAGGCCCCATGGTTGGTGATAACATCCGACTCTTAAAGATGAGGCCATCAGGAATTTAAAGAGTTGAGAGGGAACAAAGAAGGGTGATTCAGGTGATACCTTGTCTGGGGTGGCTAGTTCTCCAGCCATTAATGCATGGAAGTGGCTGGGTGTTTGCTGTTGCCGGGCAAAGTTGTTGACCAATGACTAGTTAGTGGAAAGGTACTGCTGTGAGGCGGAAGTTATAGAAAGGGAGCCTTTCCTGAGTAAGGGATAGAATGAAGTTGTGCCCTCACTCTGAGAGATGAAGTTATGCCCTCAGTAAGAGAGAGTTCAAGTTATGTCATCAATAAAGAGGTAGCAATTACAGATCCTGAAAGAACCCCGTTGTCCGTGCGGTCTTTACGCCACAAATCGCCCCCCAACAGGAACAAGAAAATGAACAGGGACGAGAAGAAAACAAACAGGGACATGAAGAACAGGAACAGGGACAGGCTAACAGAACAGGGACAAAAACAAAAACGGAATGAATAGGGACAGGCAAACGGAACAGGAAAAAGAAAAAAAAAGGAATGAATAGGTACAGGCTAACAGAACAGGGACGAACAAAAAGAGCTTATGGGAGGGTCACGCTGGCTTACGCAGGACCCCCAAACAAGGACTCCAGGAGTTGGAGGGGCAGCCAGAGCCCCCCGGCTGGGCAGCACTCAGTGCCTGCCTCTCCCAGGGATGGGGTTACAAAGTTTGTTAAAGATAGACTTAGTATGCCTGGCAGTTTTTCTCTGTATTTTAGTTTGTGTTAATAGTGCTTTCTTAATTTGTGTTTCTCTTGCTTTCTTAATTTCTGTTAATCGCGCCTTCTTAATTTGTGTTAAACCTGCTTTCTTAATTTGTGTTAATCGAGCTCTTTTATGTTAATAAAGGAGGGGGAGATGTGGGAGCCTGGCCATGGGGTTAGACAAGCCCCATGGTTGGTGATAAGATCTGACTAATAAAGAAGAGACCATCAGGAAAGTAAAGCCTTGAGAGGGAACAAAGAAGGGTGATTCAGGAGACACCTTAAACAGGGACATGAAGAACAGGAACAGGGATAGTCTAATAGAACTGGGACGAAAATAAAAAAGTAATGAATAGGGACAGGCTATCAGAACAGGGACAAACAAAAAACAGCGTATGGGAGGGTCTCGCTGGCATAGGCAGGACCCACAAACAAGGACTCCAGGAGTTGGAGGGGCAGCCAGAGCCCCCCGGCTGGGCAGCACTCAGTGCCTGCCTCTCCTAGGGATGGGGTTACAAAGTTTGATAAAGATGGAATTAGTATGCCTGGCAGTTTTTCTCTGTATTTTAATTTGTGTTAATAGTGCATTCTTAATTTGTGTTTCTCTTGCTTTCTTAATTTCTGTTAATCGCGCCTTCTTAATTTGGGTTAAACGTGCTTTCTTAATTTGTGTTAATCGAGCTCTTTTATGTTACTAAAGAAGGGGGAGATGTGGGAGCATGGCCATGGGGGTCGACAAGTCCCATGGTTGGTGATAACATCCGACTCTTAAAGATGAGGCCATCAGGAAACTAAAGAGTTGAGAGGGAACAAAGAAGGGTGATTCAGGAGACACCTTAAGCAGGGACATGAAGAGCAGGAACAGGGATAGTCTAACAGAACAGGGACAAAAACAAAAAAGGAATGAATAGGGACAGGAAAACGAAACAGGGACAAAAACAGTAAAGGAATGATCAGGTACAGGCTAACAGAACAGGGATGACCAAAAAGAGCATATGGGAGGGTCACGATGGTTTACGCAGGACCCACAAACAAGGACTCCAGGAGTTGGAGGGGCAGCCAGAGCCCCCCAGCTGGGCAGCACTCAGTGCCTGCCTCTCCCAGGGATGGGGTTGCAAAGTTTGTTGAAGATAGACTTAGTATGCCTGGCAGTTTTTCTCTGTGTTTTAGTTTGTGCTGATCCTACCTTCTTAATTTGTGTTAATCGCGCTTTCTTAAGTTAATAAAGAAGGGGAAGATGTGGGAGTGTGGCCATGGGGGTCGACAAGCCCCATGGTTGGTGATCACATCCGACTCTTAAAGATGAGACCATCAGGAAAGTAAAGCCTTGAGAGGGAACAAAGAAGGGTGATTCAGGAGACACCTTAAGCAGGGACATGAAGAACAGGAACAGGGATAGTCT
Organism: Anser brachyrhynchus; assembly: GCF_964034855.1. NCBI lineage: Eukaryota > Metazoa > Chordata > Aves > Anseriformes > Anatidae > Anser > Anser brachyrhynchus. The sequence continues at coordinate 51,238 of NW_027664014.1, forward strand.
AACAGAACAGGGACAAAAACAAAAGAGGAATGAATAGGGACAGGCTATCAGAACAGGGACAAACAAAAAACAGCATATGGGAGGGTCCCACTGGCGTATGCTGGACCCACAAACAAGGACTCCAGGAGTTGGAGGGGCAGCCAGAGCCCCCCAGCTGGGCAGCACTCAGTGCCTGCCTCTCCCAGGGATGGGGTTACAAAGTTTGTTAAAGATGGAATTAGTATGCCTGGCAGTTTTTCTCTGTGTTTTAGTTTGTGTTAATAGTGCTTTCTTAATTTGTGTTTCTCTTGCTTTCTTAATTTCTGTTAATCGCGCCTTCTTAATTTGTGTTAAACCTGCATTCTTAATTTGTGTTAATCCAGCTCTTTTATGTTAATAACGAAGGGGGAGATGTGGGAGCATGGCCATGGGGGTCGACAAGTCCCATGGTTGGTGATAACATCCGACTCTTAAAGATGAGGCCATCAGGAAACTAAAGAGTTGAGAGGGAACAAAGAAGGGTGATTCAGGAGACACCTTCTTGTCTGGGGTGGCTAGTTCTCCAGCCATTAATGCATGGAAGTGGCTGGGTGTTTGCTGTTGCCGGGCAAAGTTGTTGACCAATGACTAGTTAGTGGAAAGGTACTGCTGTGAGGCGGAAGTTATAGGAAGGGAGCCTTTCCTGAATAAGGGATAGAATGAAGTTGTGCCCTCACTCTGAGAGATGAAGTTATGCCCTCAGTAAGAGAGAGTTCAAGTTATGTCATCAATAAAGAGGTAGCAGTTACAGATCCTGAAAGAACCCCGTTGTCCGTGCGGTCTTTACGCCACAAATCGCCCCCCAACAGGGACATGAAAACGAACAGGGACGAGAGGAAAACAAACAGGGACATGAAGAAGAGGAACAGGGACAGGCAAACAGAACAGGGACAAAAACAAAAAAGGAATGAATAGGGACAGGCAAAAGGAACAGGGACAAAAACAGAAAAGGAATGATCAGGTACAGGCTAACAGAACAGGGATGACCAAAAAGAGCATATGGGAGGGTCACGATGGTTTACGCAGGACCCCCAAACAAGGACTCCAGGAGTTGAAGGGGCAGCCAGAGCCCCCCGGCTGGGCAGCACTCAGTGCCTGCCTCTCCCAGGGATGGGGTTATAAAGTTTGTTAAAGATGGAATTAGTCTGCCTGGCAGTTTTTCTCTGTATTTTAGTTTGTGTTAATAGTGCTTTCTTAATTTGTGTTACTCTTGCTTTCTTAATTTCTGTTAATCGCGCCTTCTTAATTTGTGTTAAACCTGCTTTCTTAATTCGTGTTAATCGAGCTCTTTTATGTTAATAAAGAAGGGGGAGATGTGGGAGCCTGGCCATGGGGGTCGACAAGTCCCATGGTTGGTGATAACATCGGACTCTTAAAGATGAGACCATGAGGAAAGTAAAGCCTTGAGAGGGAACAAAGAAGGGTGATTCAGGAGACACCTTAAACAGGGACATGAAGAACAGGAACAGGGACAGGCTAACAGAGCAGGGAGAAACAAAAAACAGCATATGGGAGGGTCCCACTGGCATAGGCAGGACCCACAAACAAGGACTCCAGGAGTTGGAGGGGCAGCCAGAGCCCCCCGGCTGGGCAGCACTCAGTGCCTGCCTCTCCCAGGGATGGTTTTACAAAGGTTGTTAAACATAGACTTAGTATGCCTGGCAGTTTTTCTCTGTGTTTTAGTTTGTGTTGATCCTGCCTTCTTATTTTGTGTTAATCGTGCTTTCTTATGTTAATAAATAAGGGGGAGATTTGGGAGTGTGGCCATGGGGGTCGACAGGCCCCATGGTTGGTGATAACATCCGACTCTTAAAGATGAGGCCATCAGGAATTTAAAGAGTTGAGAGGGAACAAAGAAGGGTGATTCAGGTGACACCTTCTTGTCTGGGGTGGCTAGTTCTCCAGCCATTAATGCATGGAAGTGGCTGGGTGTTTGCTGTTGCCGGGCAAAGTTGTTGACCAATGACTAGTTAGTGGAAAGGTACTGCTGTGAGGCGGTAATTAAAGGAAGGGAGCCTTTCCTGAATAAGGGATAGAATGAAGTTGTGCCCTCACTCTGAGAGATGAAGTTATGCCCTCAGTAAGAGAGAGTTCAAGTTATGTCATCAATAATGAGGTAGCAGTTACAGATCCTGAAAGAACCCCGTTGTCCGTGCGGTCTTTACGCCACAAATCGCCCCCCAACAGGGACATGAAAACGAACAGGGACGAGAAGAATACAAACAGGGACATGAAGAACAGGAGCAGGGACAGGCAAACAGAACAGGGACAAAAACAAAAAAGGAATGAATAGGGACAGGAAAACGAAACAGGGACAAAAACAAAAAAGGAATGATCAGGTACAGGCTAACAGAACAGGGATGACCAAAAAGAGCATATGGGAGGGTCACGATGGTTTACGCAGGACCCACAAACAAGGACTCCAGAAGTTGGAGGGGCAGCCAGAGCCCCCCAGCTGGGCAGCACTCAGTGCCTGCCTCTCCCAGGGATGGGGTTGCAAAGTTTGTTGAAGATAGACTTAGTATGCCTGGCAGGTTTTCCCTGTGTTTTAGTTTGTGTTGATCCTGCCTTCTTAATTTGTGTTAATCGCGCTTTCTTAAGTTAATAAAGAAGGGGAAGATGTGGGAGTGTGGCCATGGGGGTCGACAAGCCCCATGGTTGGTGATCAAATCCGACTCTTAAAGATGAGTCCATCAGGAAAGTAAAGCCTTGACAGGGAACAAAGAAGGGTGATTCAGGAGACACCTTAAGCAGGGGCATGAAGAACAGGAACAGGGATAGTCTAACAGAACAGGGACAAAAACAAAAAAGGAATGAATATGGACAGGCTAACAGAGCAGGGAGAAACAAAAAACAGCATATGGGAGGGTCCCACTGGCGTATGCTGGACACACAAACAAGGACTCCAGGAGTTGGAGGGGCAGCCAGAGCCCCCCGGCTGGGCAGCACTCAGTGCCTGCCTCTCCCAGGGATGGGGTTACAAAGGTTGTTAAACATAGACTTAGTATGCCTGGCAGTTTTTCTCTGTTTTAGTTTGTGTTGATCCTGCCTTTTTAATTTGTGTTAATCGCGCTTTCTTATGTTAATAAAGAAGGGGGAGATGTGGGAGTGTGGCCATGGGGGTCGACAAGCCCCATGGTTGTTGATAACATCCAACTGTTGAAGTAGAGACCATCAGGAAAGTAAAGCCTTGAGAGGGAACAAAGAAGGGTGATTCAGGAGACACCTTAAACAGGGACATGAAGAACAGGAACAGGGATAGTCTAACAGAACAGGGACAAAAACAAAAAAGGAATGAATAGGGACAGGCTATCAGAACAGGGACAAACAAAAAACAGCGTATGGGAGGGTCTCGCTGGCATAGGCAGGACCCACAAACAAGGACTCCAGGAGTTGGAGTGTTAGTGTTGGGGAGAATCGAATGGATGTTCTATTAATGTTTCTCAGGTGATGGATCATACGGTATAATTAAATATTATTAAATGTACTTACATTATCAAGTAATCTATGTATACTGGAAACCTAGGGAGTACACTGAACATTTAAAGGAATCGTTGGAGGGGAACCCCGGGAGGGAATAGGTATAACCTGACCTTGGATAAGGGCCTGGAGATGATGAAATGAGTTGAAGCAGAACCAAGGAGCGGAGGGAGCATGCATCGAGTGAGAAAGGTGAAAGAGTTCAGCGGAGAGGAAGACTCCTTACTTCATCTGGACGACCACCTGGACGACCACCAGAGTGCGCCACGCATGTGAAAAGGGGAGGGGAGCTAATTAGAATGAAAAGCGAGGCTGATGTTGCAACCTGTAATGAATATGTATACCTGACGCAATATTGTATGTATAAATAACGGCTGGGAAGTAACGGGACTTGAAGCCAGATTTGGGCACCTGCCCCGGCTTCCAGCGCTGAATAAAGCACCTTCATATAATCACTTGGTGGTTATGTGGTTGCTACGCTAACATTTTGGCGACCCAGATGGGACAGCGTGGGCACTGCTGAGGCGGATCGTGTCTCGGTTTCGCTCCAGCCGGCACCGAGGGATTCTCGGGGAGCAGTCGACCACGACCGACCTCCGCTGCTCACGACGTACCACTGGAGTGGTAAGCAAAGGTGCTTTCAACTTTGGGTATTCGGTACCGATTTGGTTGGGAAAGCCTGCCGGTCAGACGCAGCGAAAGCCACGCTCGGTTGGGCAGGGAGCTCCCGGGGTAAGCCTAGGCGCCGTCCGTTAGACAGAGCGAAAGCTCTGCAGGTTCGGCATTGGTAATTGTATTGGTTTGTGCTGAAGGGTCAGCACCTGGTATTATTGGTATGTAAAAAGCGTGCTGCTGCTGCTCCGGCAGCTTTTGGGAAAGCACGCTGCTGGTCCGGCAGCTTTTGGGAAAGCACGCTGCTGCTCCGGCAGCTTCTGGAAAGTGTGCTGTTGCTGCTCCGGCAGCTTTCGGAAGAGTGTGTTGCTGCTCCGGCAGCTTTCGGGAGAGTGTGTTGCTGCTCCGGCAGCTTTCGGGAGAGTGTGTTGCTGCTCCGGCAGCTTTCGGGAGAGTGTGTTGCTGCTCCGGCAGCTTTCGGGAGAGTGTGTTGCTGCTCCGGCAGCTTTCGGGAGAGTGTGTTGCTGCTCCGGCAGCTTCCGGGAGAGTGTGTTGCTGCTCCGGCAGCTTTTGGGTCCATATCATAAGCTCAAAATGAAAAAGATTAAAGAAATTCTGGGAAAAGATGTACCTATCCCGCGGACATCCCCGCTGGGGTGTTTGCTAGCACACTGGAAAGAGGGAGGTTTTGGTCAAGAAATGCGGAAAGGAAAGCTGATTGATTATTGTAATATTTGGTGGCCACAGTATAAACTAGAGGACCAAGAAACTTGGCCTGAGAATGGAACATTGCAATATAATACAATTTTACAATTAATGCTATTTTGTAAGTGGGAAGGAAAATATGATGAACTGCTGTATGTGGAATTATTCTTTTATTTGCGCCGAAAGCCTGAATGGCAGCATGCTTGTGGAATAATGGTGCTTGAAGTTTCAACTGAGGAACGTTGTTGTGCATGTACTAAGGAGGGACGCTGTATACAGCATCAGGCAATAGAGAATAATAAGTATTATGGGAAATGAATAATGGAAATATTGATCTGGAAGTTGCGCCGTCGGCTCCGCCGGAAGAGCCAGGACAGGGAGGGAAAAGAGAAAAGGAAGATAGCAGTAGTGATGGAGAATCCCCGATTTTAGTCTCCCCTGTGTCACATAGGACCCGGCAACAGCGAAGGGCAGGAGAAACTATAAACGAACAGGGAGGGAAAATAATCGCTCTCCTCAGGCAAGGAGTGGGGACAGAAGGACCGGTATATGTCAAGGTGCCTTTTTCAGCCGGGGACTTAATGATATGGAAACAAGCAGCCGGCACCTACAGGGAAAACCCAGATAAAGTAGCCAGGGTAATGAAAATGATAATTAAAACCCAAAATCCCGATTGGGATGATCTCCAGGTGATCCTGGATACTTTGATGGACTCGACAGAAAAAGACATGGTATTGCGGGCAGCCAGAGAGAGAGCCCGAGAAGATATATGAAATGGATTAGTGCTTGGAAATCTAGATCAAAACTTCCCCACTGAGGATCCCCAATGGGATTATAACACAGGGGATGGAATAAGGAGGCTGAAGAGATATCAAGATTGGGTACAAATCGGGGTACAGAATGCCATGCCCCGGACCATAAATTGGTCAAAATTGTATAATGTCAGGCAAGAAAAAGCGGAATCACCTTCCGCCTTTTTAGAGAGATTGAAAGAAACTGCTAAGAAATATACAGATTTAGACGTAGAGACTGAGCAAGCTAAAGCTCAATTAGCACTCATTTTCTTGGGACAAGCCCAAGAGGATATTAGGAAGAAATTGCAAAAGTTAGAAGGTGCAGATTTGAGAAATTTGGATAGGCTGTTGGAAATAGCCTGGAAAATCAAAACTAGCCCAGCCAGTAAAAATTGAACTTAAGGAAGGGGCCCGACCGGTACGGATTAAACAGTACCCGTTGAAGCTAGAAGCTAGGCTAGGGATAGTAAAGATTATAGATAAATTTCTTAGCTACCACATTCTGGAGGAATGCAAATCTGAATATAATACCCCAATTTTCCCAGTAAAGAAACCTAATGGGGAATACAGGCTAGTGCAGGACCTTAGGGCAATAAACGAAATAACAAAAGATATTCACCCAGTGGTGGCTAATCCTTATACATTGTTAACATCTGTAAAAGAGAAATATAAGTGGTTTACGGTAATTGATTTAAAAGACGCCTTCTTCTGCATACCCATTGACAAGGAAAGTAGAAAGCTTTTTGCTTTTGAATGGGAAAATCCACGGAACGGACGAAAGATGCAACTAACCTGGACAAGGTTGCCTCAAGGATTCAAGAATAGCCCGACCCTCTTCGGCAGTCAACTAGCTAAAGAAATAGAAGACTGGATTAACCAAGAACAGATTCAGGTACCAAAGGACCGATACTTGCTGCTACAATATGCAGACGATATATTAATAGCTACCGAAGGAGAGTCAGAATGTATTCAGGTAACTATTGATATTTTGAATCAATTGGGACTAAATGGGTACAAGGTTTCTAAACAAAAGGCACAAATCGCGTGCACAACAGTAATTTATTTGGGATGTGAAATTTCTCAAGGACAAAGAAAATTGGGAGTTAACCGAATACAAGCTATTTGTGAAATCCCCGAGCCGCGAAATCTGCACGAACTACGGGCTTTCCTAGGTATGGCCGGGTGGTGTAGACTGTGGGTAATGGACTATGGACTCATAGCAAAGCCCCTCTATGAAACCCAAAAGGCCTGTACATTTACCTGGGGAAAGCCACAACAAGAGGCCTTTAAGAAATTAAAAGAAGCCCTGATAAAGGCGCCTGCCTTGGGCTTGCCGGACTTATCAAAGGACTTTCAGCTGTTTGTGCATGAGAGACAACGATTGGCATTAGGAGTACTGACCCAGCGACTTGGGAGCTGGAAAAGACCTGTGGGGTATTTTTCTAAACAATTGGATGCGGTAAGCGCCGGATGGCCCTCGTGTTTAAGGGCCGTGGCAGCCACAGTCCTTTTAATACAGGCAAAAGGGGGGCCATTGGCTATCGCCCAGCCGAATGAATCTTAAGAACTACTAACCTATTGAACCCAGCAGTGTTTCTAGGAACAACTGCGGAGGAAGGAGACCTCAGTCATGATTGCGTGGAGATCATCGAACATACCTATGCCAGCAGAACAGACTTAAAAGATCAGCCTCTGGAGAGACCAGATTGGGAACTTTTCACGGATGGAAGCAGCTTCGTGGAAAATGGGACTCGTTATGCAGGATACGCAGTAACTACATCAAAGGTAGTGATCGAGGCAAATTCCCTACCTCCGGGGACTTCAGCCCAACGAGCAGAAATAGTCGCCCTGACGCGAGCCCTGGAACTAAGCGAGGGTAAGAATGTGAATATTTGGACAGATTCAAAATATGCATTCGGGGTAGTCCACGTACATGGGGCATTATGGAAAGAAAGGGGAATGCTATCCTCACAAGGGACTAATATAAAATATCAGGAAGAAATATTGAAATTAATAACAGCTGTACAGAAACCCCAACAGGTGGCCATAATGCATTGTAAAGCTCATCAAGGAGGGATGTCAGAGATTGCAGAAGGTAACAGATTGGCAGATTTGACGGCCCGGAAGGTCGCGCGTGAAGTACGGAAAGTAATGGCTCTAATTCCATCGAAGGTAGGCCTCTCTTGTTTTAAATTACCTAAAGACCCAAAGTATTCAGCAGAAGATGAGAGACTTGCAAATTTGATGAAGGCCCGGAAGAATCCTGACGGATGGTATGTGACTACGACAGGACAACTCATAGTGCCTCCTATTATAATGCGAGAAATCTTACAAATAAAACATAATGAATGTCACTGGGGTGCAGGAGCAATGGTGACCTATTTGAAACGAGGTGTCATCTCGGTACACATGTTAACAATGGCAAAGTCAGTAATGTCAAAATGTGAGCTTTGCTTAAAGAATAACCCGGTAGCAAGGAAACATGCTGAGATGGGGAGAATTAGAGCTGGAATAGAGCCTGGAGATTACTGGCAAATAGATTTCGTGGAACTACCTAAAGCAAGAGGTTATAAATACCTATTGGTAGGGGTTGATACTTTTTCAGGATGGCCGGAGGCCCTTCCCTGTCGCACCAACCAAGCAAAGGAAACGGTAAAATGGTTACTACAGGAAATAATCCCTAGATTTGGTGTACCATTGGGTATTTCTTCAGACAGGGGACCACATTTCATTGCCAATGTGGTTAAGGAGGTTAGTAGGTTACTGGGAATCACCCAGAACACCCTATCCCACTTACTCCACCCCCATCCTATAGTACTAGCGTTAACAAGCAGGCATAGAGGAATCGATAAGATAGTAGACTAACGAAGATGCGTTAAGATTATACTTACTAATCTCTATATCAAGTTATACTCACTAACCTCTACTAACCTGATTCAACCTAATAGTAATGAAAATACTTGCTCTTGGTATGAGTGAAGTATTTTCAAAGGGGGGAAATGTTAGTGTTGGGGAGAATCGAATGGATGTTCTATTAATGTTTCTCAGGTGATGGATCATACGGTATAATTAAATATTATTAAATGTACTTACATTATCAAGTAATCTATGTATACTGGAAACCTAGGGAGTACACTGAACATTTAAAGGAATCGTTGGAGGGGAACCCCGGGAGGGAATAGGTATAACCTGACCTTGGATAAGGGCCTGGAGATGATGAAATGAGTTGAAGCAGAACCAAGGAGCGGAGGGAGCATGCGTCGAGTGAGAAAGGTGAAAGAGTTCAGCGGAGAGGAAGACTCCTTACTTCATCTGGACGACCACCTGGACGACCACCAAAGTGCGCCACGCATGTGAAAAGGGGAGGGGAGCTAATTAGAATGAAAAGCGAGGCTGATGTTGCAACCTGTAATGAATATGTATACCTGATGCAATATTGTATGTATAAATAACTGCTGGGAAGTAACGGGACTTGAAGCCAGATTTGGGCACCTGCCCCGGCTTCCAGCGCTGAATAAAGCACCTTCATATAATCACTTGGTGGTTATGTGGTTGCTACGCTAACAGGAGGGGCAGCCAGAGCCCCCTGGCTGGGCAGCACTCAGTGCGTGCCTCTCCCAGGGATGGTTTTACAAAGGTTGTTAAAGATAGACTTAGTATGCCTGGCAGTTTTTCTCTGTGTTTTAGTTTGTGTTGATCCTGCCTTCTTAATTTGTGTTAATCGCACTTTCTTATGTTAATAAAGAAGGGGAAGATGTGGGAGTGTGTCCATGGGGGTCGACAAGTCCCATGGTTGGTAATAATATCCGACTCTTAAGGATGAGACCATCAGGAATTTAAAGAGTTGAGAGGGAACAAAGAAGGGTGATTCAGGTGACACCTTCTTGTCTGGGGTGGCTAGTTCTCCAGCCATTAATGCATGGAAGTTGCTGGGTGTTTGCTGTTGCCGGGCAAAGTTGTTGACCAATGACTAGTTAGTGGAAAGGTACTGCTGTGAGGTGAAAGTTATAGGAAGGGAGCCTTTCCTGAATAAGGGATAGAATGAAGTTGTGCCCTCACTCTGAGAGATGAAGTTATGCCCTCAGTAAGAGAGAGTTCAAGTTATGTCATCAATAAAGAGGTAGCAGTTACAGATCCTGAAAGAACCCCGGTGTCCGTGCGGTCTTTACGCCACAAATCGCCCCCCAACAGGGACATGAAAACGAACAGGGACGAGAAGAAAACAAACAGGGACATGAAGAACATGAACAGGGGCAGGATAACAGAACAGGGACAAAAACAAAAAAGGAATGAATCGGGACAGGCAAAGGGAACAGGGAAAAAAAAAAAAAGGAATGAATAGGTACAGGCTAACAGAACAGGGACGAACAAAAAGAGCTTATGGGAGGGTCACGCTGGCTTACGCAGGACCCACAAACAAGGACTCCAGGAGTTGGAGGGGCAGCCAGAGCCCCCCGGCTGGGCAGCACTCAGTGCCTGCCTCTCCCAGGGATGGTTTTACAAAGATTGTTAAAGATGGAATTAGTATGCCTGGCAGTTTTTCTCTGTGTTTTAGTTTGTGTTGATCCTGCCTTCTTAATTTGTGTTAATTGCGCTTTCTTATGTTAATAAAGAAGGAGGAGATGTGGGAGTGTGGCCATGGGGGTCGACAAGCCCCATGGTTGGTGATCACATCCGACTCTTAAAGATGAGGCTATGAGGAAAGTAAAGCCTTGAGAGGGAACAAAGAAGGGTGATTCAGGAGACACCTTAAACAGGGACATGAAGAACAGGAACAGGGATAGTCTAACAGAACAGGGACAAATACAAAAAAGGAATGAATAGGGACAGGCTATCAGAACAGGGACAAACAAAAAACAGCGTATGGGAGGGTCTCGCTGGCATAGGCAGGACCCACAAACAAGGACTCCAGGAGTTGGAGAGGCAGCTAGAGCCCCCCGGCTGGGCAGCACTCAGTGCCTGCCTCTCCCAGGGATGGGGTTGCAAAGTTTGTTAAAGATAGTCTTAGTATGCCTGGCAGTTTTTCTCTGTGTTTTAGTTTGTGTTGATCCTGCCTTCTTAATTTGTGTTAATTGTGCTTTCTTATGTTAATAAAGAAGGAGGAGATGTGGGAGTGTGGCCATGGGGGTCGACAAGCCCCATGGTTGGTGATAACATCGGACTCTTAAAGATGAGACCATCAGGAAAGTAAAGCCTTGAGAGGGAACAAAGAAGGGTGATTCAGGAGACACCTTAAGCAGGGACATGAAGAACAGGAACAGGGACAGGCTAACAGAGCAGGGAGAAACAAAAAACAGCATATGGGAGGGTCCAACTGGCATATGCTGGGCCCCCAAACAAGGACTCCAGGAGTCGGAGGGGCAGCCAGAGCCCCCCAGCTGGGCAGCACTCAGTGCCTGCCTCTCCCAGGGATGGGGTTACAAAGTTTGTTAAAGATGGAATTAGTATGCCTGGCAGTTTTTCTCTGTATTTTAGTTTGTGTTAATAGTGCTTTCTTAATTTGTGTTACTCTTGCTTTCTTAATTTCTGTTAATCGCGCCTTCTTAATTTGTGTTAAACCTGCTTTCTTAATTTGTGTTAATCGAGCTCTTTTAGGTTAATAAAGAAGGGGGAGATGTGGGAGCATGGCCATGGGGGTCGACAAGTCCCATGGTTGGTGATAACCGACTCTTAAAGACGGGACCATGAGGAAAGTAAAGCCTTGAGAGGGAACAAAGAAGGGTGATTCAGGAGACACCTTAAGCAGGGACATGAAGAGCAAGAACAGGGATAGTCTAACAGAACAGGGACAAAAACAAAAAAGGAATGAATAGGGACAGGAAAACGAAACAGGGACAAAAACAGAAAAGAAATGATCAGGTCCAGGCTAACAGAACAGGGATGACCAAAAAGAGCATATGGGAGGGTCACGATGGTTTACGCAGGACCCCCAAACAAGGACTCCAGGAGTTGGAGGGGCAGCCAGAGCCCCCCAGCTGGGCAGCACTCAGTGCCTGCCTCTCCCAGGGATGGGGTTGCAAAGTTTGTTGAAGATAGACTTAGTAGGCCTGGCAGTTTTTCTCTGTGTTTTAGTCTGTGTTGATCCTGCCTTCTTAATTTGTGTTAATCGCGCTTCCTTAAGTTACTAAAGAAGGGGAAGATGTGGGAGTGTGGCCATGGGGGTCGACAAGCCCCATGGTTGGTGATCACATCCGACTCTTAAAGATGAGTCCATCAGGAAAGTAAAGCCTTGACAGGGAACAAAGAAGGGTGATTCAGGAGACACCTTAAGCAGGGACATGAAGAACAGGAACAGGGATAGTCTAACAGAACAGGGACAAAAACAAAAAAGGAATGAATAGGGACATGCTATCAGAACAGGGACAAACAAAAAACAGCGTATGGGAGGGTCTCGCTGGCATAGGCAGGACCCCCAAACAAGGACTCCAGGAGTTGGAGGGGCAGCCAGAGCCCCCCGGCTGGGCAGCACTCAGTGCCTGCCTCTCCCAGGGTTGTGGTTACAAAGTTTGTTAAAGATGGAATTAGTATGCCTCGCAGTTTTTCTCTGTATTTTAATTTGTGTTAATAGTGCTTTCTTAATTTGTGTTTCTCTAGCTTTCTTAATTTCTGTTAATCGCGCCTTCTTAATTTGTGTTAAACCTGCTTTCTTAATTTGTGTTAATCGAGCTCTTTTATGTTAATAAAGAAGGGGGAGTTGTGGGAGCATGGCCATGGTGGTCGACAAGTCCCATGGTTGGTGATAACATCCGACTCTTAAAGATGAGGCCATCAGGAAAGTAAAGAGTTGAGAGGGAACAAAGAAGGGTGATTCAGGAGACACCTTAAACAGGGACGTGAAGAACAGGAACAGGGATAGTCTAACAGAACAGGGACAAAAACAAAAAAGGAATGAATAGGGACAGGCTAACAGAGCAGGGAGAAACAAAAAACAGCATATGGGAGGGTCCCACTGGTGTATGCTGGACACACAAACAAGGACTCCAGGAGTTGGAGGGGCAGCCAGAGCCCCCCGGCTGGGCAGCACTCAGTGCCTGCCTCTCCCAGGGATGGTTTTACAAAGATTGTTAAAGATAGACTTAGTATGCCTGGCAGCTTTTCTCTGTGTTTTAGTTTGTGTTGATCCTGCCTTTTTAATTTGTGTTAATCGCGCTTTCTTATGTTAATAAAGAAGGGGGAGATGTGGGAGTGTGGCCATGGGGGTCGACAAGCCCCATGGTTGGTGATCACATCCAACTGTTGAAGTAGAGACCATCAGGAAAGTAAAGCCTTGAGAGGGAACAAAGAAGGGTGATTCAGGAGACACCTTAAACAGGGACATGAAGAACAGGAACAGGGATAGTCTAACAGAACAGGGACAAAAACAAAAAAGGAATGAATAGGGACAGGCTATCAGAACAGGGACAAACAAAAAACAGCGTATGGGAGGGTCTCGCTGGCATAGGCAGGACCCACAAACAAGGACTCCAGGAGTTGGAGGGGCAGCCAGAGCCCCCTGGCTGGGCAGCACTCAGTGCCTGCCTCTCACACGGCTGGTTTTACAAAGATTGTTAAAGATAGACTTAGTATGCCTGGCAGCTTTTCTCTGTGTTTTAGTTTGTGTTGATCCTGCCTTCTTAATTTGTGTTAATCGTGCTTTCTTAAGTTAATAAAGAAGGGGAAGATGTGGGAGTGTGGCCATGGGGGTCGACAAGCCCCATGGTTGGTGATAACATCGGACTCTTAAAGATGAGACCATCAGGAATTTAAAGAGTTGAGAGGGAACAAAGAAGGGTGATTCAGGTGACACCTTGTTGTCTGGGGTGGCTTGTTCTCCAGCCATTAAAGCATGGAACTTGCTGGGTGTTTGCTGTTGCCGGGCAAAGTTGTTGACCAATGACTAGATAGTGGAGAGTTACTGCTGTGAGGCGGAAATTAAAGGAAGGGAGCCTTTCCTGAATAAGGGATAGAATGAAGTTGTGCCCTCACTCGGAGAGATGAAGTTATGCCTTCAGTAAGAGAGAGTTCAAGTTATGTCATCAATAAAGAGGTAGCAGTTACAGATCCTGAAAGAACCCCGTTGTCCGTGCGGTCTTTACGCCACAAATCGCCCCCCAACAGGGACATGAAAACGAACAGGGACAAGAAGAAAACAAACAGGGACATGAAGAACAGGAACAGGGACAGGCTAACAGCACAGGGACAGAAACAATAAAGGAATGAATAGGGACAGGCAAACGGAACAGGGACAAAAACAGAAAAGGAATGAATAGGTACAGGCTAACAGAACAGGGACGAACAAAAAGAGCTTATGGGAGGGTCACGCTGGCTTACGCAGGACCCCCAAACAAGGACTCCAGGAGTTGGAGGGGCAGCCAGAGCCCCCCGGCTGGGCAGCACTCAGTGCCTGCCTCTCCCAGGGATGGGGTTGCAAAGTTTGTTAAACATAGACTTAGTATGCCTGGCAGTTTTTCTCTGTGTTTTAGTTTGTGTTGATCCTGCCTTCTTAATTTGTGTTAATCGTGCTTTCTTATGTTAATAAAGAAGGGGAAGATGTGGGAGTGTAGCCATGGGGGTCGACAAGCCCCATGGTTGGTGATAACATCGGACTCTTAAAGATGAGACCATGAGGAAAGTAAAGCCTTGAGAGGGAACAAAGAAGGGTGATTCAGGAGACACCTTAAGCAGGGACATGAAGAACAGGAACAGGGATAGTCTAACAGAACAGGGACAAATACAAAAAAGGAATGAATAGGGACAGGCTATCAGAACAGGGACAAACAAAAAACAGCATATGGGAGGGTCTCGCTGGCATAGGCAGGACCTACAAACAAGGACTCCAGGAGTTGGAGGGGCAGCCAGAGCCCCCCAGCTGGGCAGCACTCAGTGCCTGCCTCTCCCAGGGATGGGGTTACAAAGTTTGTAAAAGATGGAATTAGTATGCCTGGCAGTTTTTCTCTGTGTTTTAGTTTGTGTTAATAGTGCTTTCTTAATTTGTGTTACTCTTGCTTTCTTAATTTCTGATAATCACGCCTTCTTAATTTGTGTTAAACCTGCTTTCTTAATTTGTGTTAATCGAGCTCTTTTATGTTAATAAAGAAGGGGGAGATGTGGGAGCATGGCCATGGGGGTCCACAAGTCCCATGGTTGGTGATAACATCCGACTCTTAAAGATGAGGCCATCAGGAAAGTAAAGAGTTGAGAGGGAACAAAGAAGGGTGATTCAGGAGACACCTTAAACAGGGACATGAAGAACAGGAACAGGGACAGGCTAACAGAGCAGGGAGAAACAAAAAACAGCATATGGGAGGGTCCCACTGGCATAGGCAGGACCCACAAACAAGGACTCCAGGAGTTGGAGGGGCAGCCAGAGCCCCCCGGCTGGGCAGCACTCAGTGCCTGCCTCTCCCAGGGATGGTTTTACAAAGGTTGTTTAACATAGACTTAGTATGCCTGGCAGTTTTTCTCTGTGTTTTAGTTTGTGTTGATCCTGCCTTCTTAATTTGTGTTAATTGCGCTTTCTTATGTTAATAAAGAAGGGGAAGATGTGGGAGTGTGGCCATGGGGGTCGACAAGCCCCATGGTTGGTGATAACATCGGACTCTTAAAGATGAGACCATGAGGAAAGTAAAGCCTTGAGAGGGAACAAAGAAGGGTGATTCAGGAGACACCTTAAGCAGGGACATGAAGAACAGGAACAGGGATAGTCTAACAGAACAGGGACAAATACAAAAAAGGAATGAATAGGGACAGGCTATCAGAACAGGGACAAACAAAAAACAGCGTATGGGAGGGTCTCGCTGGCATAGGCAGGACCTACAAACAAGGACTCCAGGAGTTGGAGGGGCAGCCAGAGCCCCCCAGCTGGGCAGCACTCAGTGCCTCCCTCTCCCAGGGATGGGGTTACAAAGTTTGTAAAAGATGGAATTAGTATGCCTGGCAGTTTTTCTCTGTGTTTTAGTTTGTGTTAATAGTGCTTTCTTAATTTGTGTTACTCTTGCTTTCTTAATTTCTGATAATCGCGCCTTCTTAATTTGTGTTAAACCTGCTTTCTTAATTTGTGTTAATCGAGCTCTTTTATGTTAATAAAGAAGGGGGAGATGTGGGAGCATGGCCATGGGGGTCGACAAGTCCCATGGTTGGTGATAACATCCGACTCTTAAAGATGAGGCCATCAGGAAACTAAAGAGTTGAGAGGGAACAAAGAAGGGTGATTCAGGAGACACCTTCTTGTCTGGGGTGGCTAGTTCTCCAGCCATTAATGCATGGAAGTGGCTGGGTGTTTGCTGTTGCCGGGCAAAGTTGTTGACCAATGACTAGTTAGTGGAAAGGTACTGCTGTGAGGCGGAAGTTATAGGAAGGGAGCCTTTCCTGAATAAGGGATAGAATGAAGTTGTGCCCTCACTCTGAGAGATGAAGTTATGCCCTCAGTAAGAGAGAGTTCAAGTTATGTCATCAATAAAGAGGTAGCAGTTACAGATCCTGAAAGAACCCCGGTGTCCGTGCGGTCTTTACGCCACAAATCGCCCCCCAACAGGGACATGAAAACGAACAGGGACGAGAGGAAAACAAACAGGGACATGAAGAAGAGGAACAGGGACAGGCAAACAGAACAGGGACAAAAACAAAAAAGGAATGAATAGGGACAGGCAAACGGAACAGGGACAAAAACAGAAAAGGAATGATCAGGTCCAGGCTAACAGAACAGGGATGACCAAAAAGAGCATATGGGAGGGTCACGATGGTTTACGCAGGACCCCCAAACAAGGACTCCAGGAGTTGAAGGGGCAGCCAGAGCCCCCCGGCTGGGCAGCACTCAGTGCCTGCCTCTCCCAGGGATGGGGTTATAAAGTTTGTTAAAGATGGAATTAGTCTGCCTGGCAGTTTTTCTCTGTGTTTTAGTTTGTGTTGATCCTGCCTTCTTAATTTGTGTTAATCGCGCTTTCTTATGTTAATAAAGAAGGGGAAGATGTGGGAGTGTGGCCATGGGGGTCGACAAGCCCCATGGTTGGTGATAACATCGGACTCTTAAAGATGAGACCATGAGGAAAGTAAAGCCTTGAGAGGGAACAAAGAAGGGTGATTCAGGAGACACCTTAAGCAGGGACATGAAGAACAGGAACAGGGATAGTCTAACAGAACAGGGACAAATACAAAAAAGGAATGAATAGGGACAGGCTATCAGAACAGGGACAAACAAAAAACAGCATATGGGAGGGTCTCGCTGGCATAGGCAGGACCTACAAACAAGGACTCCAGGAGTTGGAGGGGCAGCCAGAGCCCCCCAGCTGGGCAGCACTCAGTGCCTGCCTCTCCCAGGGATGGGGTTACAAAGTTTGTAAAAGATGGAATTAGTATGCCTGGCAGTTTTTCTCTGTGTTTTAGTTTGTGTTAATAGTGCTTTCTTAATTTGTGTTACTCTTGCTTTCTTAATTTCTGATAATCACGCCTTCTTAATTTGTGTTAAACCTGCTTTCTTAATTTGTGTTAATCGAGCTCTTTTATGTTAATAAAGAAGGGGGAGATGTGGGAGCATGGCCATGGGGGTCCACAAGTCCCATGGTTGGTGATAACATCCGACTCTTAAAGATGAGGCCATCAGGAAAGTAAAGAGTTGAGAGGGAACAAAGAAGGGTGATTCAGGAGACACCTTAAACAGGGACATGAAGAACAGGAACAGGGACAGGCTAACAGAGCAGGGAGAAACAAAAAACAGCATATGGGAGGGTCCCACTGGCATAGGCAGGACCCACAAACAAGGACTCCAGGAGTTGGAGGGGCAGCCAGAGCCCCCCGGCTGGGCAGCACTCAGTGCCTGCCTCTCCCAGGGATGGTTTTACAAAGGTTGTTTAACATAGACTTAGTATGCCTGGCAGTTTTTCTCTGTGTTTTAGTTTGTGTTGATCCTGCCTTCTTAATTTGTGTTAATTGCGCTTTCTTATGTTAATAAAGAAGGGGAAGATGTGGGAGTGTGGCCATGGGGGTCGACAAGCCCCATGGTTGGTGATAACATCGGACTCTTAAAGATGAGACCATGAGGAAAGTAAAGCCTTGAGAGGGAACAAAGAAGGGTGATTCAGGAGACACCTTAAGCAGGGACATGAAGAACAGGAACAGGGATAGTCTAACAGAACAGGGACAAATACAAAAAAGGAATGAATAGGGACAGGCTATCAGAACAGGGACAAACAAAAAACAGCGTATGGGAGGGTCTCGCTGGCATAGGCAGGACCTACAAACAAGGACTCCAGGAGTTGGAGGGGCAGCCAGAGCCCCCCAGCTGGGCAGCACTCAGTGCCTCCCTCTCCCAGGGATGGGGTTACAAAGTTTGTAAAAGATGGAATTAGTATGCCTGGCAGTTTTTCTCTGTGTTTTAGTTTGTGTTAATAGTGCTTTCTTAATTTGTGTTACTCTTGCTTTCTTAATTTCTGATAATCGCGCCTTCTTAATTTGTGTTAAACCTGCTTTCTTAATTTGTGTTAATCGAGCTCTTTTATGTTAATAAAGAAGGGGGAGATGTGGGAGCATGGCCATGGGGGTCGACAAGTCCCATGGTTGGTGATAACATCCGACTCTTAAAGATGAGGCCATCAGGAAACTAAAGAGTTGAGAGGGAACAAAGAAGGGTGATTCAGGAGACACCTTCTTGTCTGGGGTGGCTAGTTCTCCAGCCATTAATGCATGGAAGTGGCTGGGTGTTTGCTGTTGCCGGGCAAAGTTGTTGACCAATGACTAGTTAGTGGAAAGGTACTGCTGTGAGGCGGAAGTTATAGGAAGGGAGCCTTTCCTGAATAAGGGATAGAATGAAGTTGTGCCCTCACTCTGAGAGATGAAGTTATGCCCTCAGTAAGAGAGAGTTCAAGTTATGTCATCAATAAAGAGGTAGCAGTTACAGATCCTGAAAGAACCCCGGTGTCCGTGCGGTCTTTACGCCACAAATCGCCCCCCAACAGGGACATGAAAACGAACAGGGACGAGAGGAAAACAAACAGGGACATGAAGAAGAGGAACAGGGACAGGCAAACAGAACAGGGACAAAAAAAAAAAAGGAATGAATAGGGACAGGCAAACGGAACAGGGACAAAAACAGAAAAGGAATGATCAGGTCCAGGCTAACAGAACAGGGATGACCAAAAAGAGCATATGGGAGG
The DNA here is from genome assembly GCF_964034855.1 of Anser brachyrhynchus. Taxonomy (NCBI): domain Eukaryota; kingdom Metazoa; phylum Chordata; class Aves; order Anseriformes; family Anatidae; genus Anser; species Anser brachyrhynchus. Next base: position 69,974 of record NW_027664014.1, read on the forward strand.
GTCACGATGGTTTACGCAGGACCCCCAAACAAGGACTCCAGGAGTTGAAGGGGCAGCCAGAGCCCCCCGGCTGGGCAGCACTCAGTGCCTGCCTCTCCCAGGGATGGGGTTATAAAGTTTGTTAAAGATGGAATTAGTCTGCCTGGCAGTTTTTCTCTGTGTTTTAGTTTGTGTTGATCCTGCCTTCTTAATTTGTGTTAATCGCGCTTTCTTATGTTAATAAAGAAGGGGAAGATGTGGGAGTGTGGCCATGGGGGTCGACAAGCCCCATGGTTGGTGATAACATCGGACTCTTAAAGATGAGACCATGAGGAAAGTAAAGCCTTGAGAGGGAACAAAGAAGGGTGATTCAGGAGACACCTTAAGCAGGGACATGAAGAACAGGAACAGGGATAGTCTAACAGAACAGGGACAAATACAAAAAAGGAATGAATAGGGACAGGCTATCAGAACAGGGACAAACAAAAAACAGCATATGGGAGGGTCTCGCTGGCATAGGCAGGACCTACAAACAAGGACTCCAGGAGTTGGAGGGGCAGCCAGAGCCCCCCAGCTGGGCAGCACTCAGTGCCTGCCTCTCCCAGGGATGGGGTTACAAAGTTTGTAAAAGATGGAATTAGTATGCCTGGCAGTTTTTCTCTGTGTTTTAGTTTGTGTTAATAGTGCTTTCTTAATTTGTGTTACTCTTGCTTTCTTAATTTCTGATAATCACGCCTTCTTAATTTGTGTTAAACCTGCTTTCTTAATTTGTGTTAATCGAGCTCTTTTATGTTAATAAAGAAGGGGGAGATGTGGGAGCATGGCCATGGGGGTCCACAATTCCCATGGTTGGTGATAACATCCAACTCTTAAAGATGAGGCCATCAGGAAAGTAAAGAGTTGAGAGGGAACAAAGAAGGGTGATTCAGGAGACACCTTAAACAGGGACATGAAGAACAGGAACAGGGACAGGCTAACAGAGCAGGGAGAAACAAAAAACAGCATATGGGAGGGTCCCACTGGCATATGCTGGACCCACAAACAAGGACTCCAGGAGTTGGAGGGGCAGCCAGAGCCCCCCGGCTGGGCAGCACTCAGTGCCTGCCTCTCCCAGGGATGGTTTTACAAAGGTTGTTTAACATAGACTTAGTATGCCTGGCAGTTTTTCTCTGTGTTTTAGTTTGTGTTGATCCTGCCTTCTTAATTTGTGTTAATCGCGCTTTCTTAAGTTAATAAAGAAGGGGAAGATGTGGGAGTGTGGCCATGGGGGTCGACAAGCCCCATGGTTGGTGATAACATCGGACTCTTAAAGATGAGACCATCAGTAAAGTAAAGCCTTGAGAGGGAACAAAGAAGGGTGATTCAGGAGACACCTTAACCAGGGACATGAAGAACAGGAACAGGGATAGTCTAACAGAACAGGGAGGAAAACAAAAAAGGAATGAATAGGGACAGGCTATCAGAACAGGGACAAACAAAAAACAGCGTATGGGAGGGTCTCGCTGGCATAGGCAGGACCCCCAAACAAGGACTCCAGGAGTTGGAGGGGCAGCCAGAGCCCCCCGGCTGGGCAGCACTCAGTGCCTGCCTCTCCCAGGGTTGTGGTTACAAAGTTTGTTAAAGATGGAATTAGTATGCCTCGCAGTTTTTCTCTGTGTTTTAATTTGTGTTAATAGTGCTTTCTTAATTTGTGTTTCTCTAGCTTTCTTAATTTCTGTTAATCGCGCCTTCTTAATTTGGGTTAAACCTGCTTTCTTAATTCGTGTTAATCGAGCTCTTTTATGTTAATAAAGAAGGGGGAGTTGTGGGAGCATGGCCATGGGGGTCGACAAGTCCCATGGTTGGTGATAACATCCGACTCTTAAAGATGAGGCCATCAGGAAAGTAAAGAGTTGAGAGGGAACAAAGAAGGGTGATTCAGGAGACACCTTAAACAGGGACGTGAAGAACAGGAACAGGGATAGTCTAACAGAACAGGGACAAAAACAAAAAAGGAATGAATAGGGACAGGCTAACAGAGCAGGGAGAAACAAAAAACAGCATATGGGAGGGTCCCACTGGTGTATGCTGGACACACAAACAAGGACTCCAGGAGTTGGAGGGGCAGCCAGAGCCCCCCGGCTGGGCAGCACTCAGTGCCTGCCTCTCCCAGGGATGGTTTTACAAAGATTGTTAAAGATAGACTTAGTATGCCTGGCAGCTTTTCTCTGTGTTTTAGTTTGTGTTGATCCTGCCTTTTTAATTTGTGTTAATCGCGCTTTCTTATGTTAATAAAGAAGGGGGAGATGTGGGAGTGTGGCCATGGGGGTCGACAAGCCCCATGGTTGGTGATCACATCCAACTGTTGAAGTAGAGACCATCAGGAAAGTAAAGCCTTGAGAGGGAACAAAGAAGGGTGATTCAGGAGACACCTTAAACAGGGACATGAAGAACAGGAACAGGGATAGTCTAACAGAACAGGGACAAAAACAAAAAAGGAATGAATAGGGACAGGCTATCAGAACAGGGACAAACAAAAAACAGCGTATGGGAGGGTCTCGCTGGCATAGGCAGGACCCACAAACAAGGACTCCAGGAGTTGGAGGGGCAGCCAGAGCCCCCTGGCTGGGCAGCACTCAGTGCCTGCCTCTCACACGGCTGGTTTTACAAAGATTGTTAAAGATAGACTTAGTATGCCTGGCAGCTTTTCTCTGTGTTTTAGTTTGTGTTGATCCTGCCTTCTTAATTTGTGTTAATCGTGCTTTCTTAAGTTAATAAAGAAGGGGAAGATGTGGGAGTGTGGCCATGGGGGTCGACAAGCCCCATGGTTGGTGATAACATCGGACTCTTAAAGATGAGACCATCAGGAATTTAAAGAGTTGAGAGGGAACAAAGAAGGGTGATTCAGGTGACACCTTGTTGTCTGGGGTGGCTTGTTCTCCAGCCATTAAAGCATGGAACTTGCTGGGTGTTTGCTGTTGCCGGGCAAAGTTGTTGACCAATGACTAGATAGTGGAGAGTTACTGCTGTGAGGCGGAAATTAAAGGAAGGGAGCCTTTCCTGAATAAGGGATAGAATGAAGTTGTGCCCTCACTCGGAGAGATGAAGTTATGCCTTCAGTAAGAGAGAGTTCAAGTTATGTCATCAATAAAGAGGTAGCAGTTACAGATCCTGAAAGAACCCCGTTGTCCGTGCGGTCTTTACGCCACAAATCGCCCCCCAACAGGGACATGAAAACGAACAGGGACAAGAAGAAAACAAACAGGGACATGAAGAACAGGAACAGGGACAGGCTAACAGCACAGGGACAGAAACAATAAAGGAATGAATAGGGACAGGCAAACGGAACAGGGACAAAAACAGAAAAGGAATGAATAGGTACAGGCTAACAGAACAGGGACGAACAAAAAGAGCTTATGGGAGGGTCACGCTGGCTTACGCAGGACCCCCAAACAAGGACTCCAGGAGTTGGAGGGGCAGCCAGAGCCCCCCGGCTGGGCAGCACTCAGTGCCTGCCTCTCCCAGGGATGGGGTTGCAAAGTTTGTTAAACATAGACTTAGTATGCCTGGCAGTTTTTCTCTGTGTTTTAGTTTGTGTTGATCCTGCCTTCTTAATTTGTGTTAATCGTGCTTTCTTATGTTAATAAAGAAGGGGAAGATGTGGGAGTGTAGCCATGGGGGTCGACAAGCCCCATGGTTGGTGATAACATCGGACTCTTAAAGATGAGACCATGAGGAAAGTAAAGCCTTGAGAGGGAACAAAGAAGGGTGATTCAGGAGACACCTTAAGCAGGGACATGAAGAACAGGAACAGGGATAGTCTAACAGAACAGGGACAAATACAAAAAAGGAATGAATAGGGACAGGCTATCAGAACAGGGACAAACAAAAAACAGCATATGGGAGGGTCTCGCTGGCATAGGCAGGACCTACAAACAAGGACTCCAGGAGTTGGAGGGGCAGCCAGAGCCCCCCAGCTGGGCAGCACTCAGTGCCTGCCTCTCCCAGGGATGGGGTTACAAAGTTTGTAAAAGATGGAATTAGTATGCCTGGCAGTTTTTCTCTGTGTTTTAGTTTGTGTTAATAGTGCTTTCTTAATTTGTGTTACTCTTGCTTTCTTAATTTCTGATAATCACGCCTTCTTAATTTGTGTTAAACCTGCTTTCTTAATTTGTGTTAATCGAGCTCTTTTATGTTAATAAAGAAGGGGGAGATGTGGGAGCATGGCCATGGGGGTCCACAAGTCCCATGGTTGGTGATAACATCCGACTCTTAAAGATGAGGCCATCAGGAAAGTAAAGAGTTGAGAGGGAACAAAGAAGGGTGATTCAGGAGACACCTTAAACAGGGACATGAAGAACAGGAACAGGGACAGGCTAACAGAGCAGGGAGAAACAAAAAACAGCATATGGGAGGGTCCCACTGGCATAGGCAGGACCCACAAACAAGGACTCCAGGAGTTGGAGGGGCAGCCAGAGCCCCCCGGCTGGGCAGCACTCAGTGCCTGCCTCTCCCAGGGATGGTTTTACAAAGGTTGTTTAACATAGACTTAGTATGCCTGGCAGTTTTTCTCTGTGTTTTAGTTTGTGTTGATCCTGCCTTCTTAATTTGTGTTAATTGCGCTTTCTTATGTTAATAAAGAAGGGGAAGATGTGGGAGTGTGGCCATGGGGGTCGACAAGCCCCATGGTTGGTGATAACATCGGACTCTTAAAGATGAGACCATGAGGAAAGTAAAGCCTTGAGAGGGAACAAAGAAGGGTGATTCAGGAGACACCTTAAGCAGGGACATGAAGAACAGGAACAGGGATAGTCTAACAGAACAGGGACAAATACAAAAAAGGAATGAATAGGGACAGGCTATCAGAACAGGGACAAACAAAAAACAGCGTATGGGAGGGTCTCGCTGGCATAGGCAGGACCTACAAACAAGGACTCCAGGAGTTGGAGGGGCAGCCAGAGCCCCCCAGCTGGGCAGCACTCAGTGCCTCCCTCTCCCAGGGATGGGGTTACAAAGTTTGTAAAAGATGGAATTAGTATGCCTGGCAGTTTTTCTCTGTGTTTTAGTTTGTGTTAATAGTGCTTTCTTAATTTGTGTTACTCTTGCTTTCTTAATTTCTGATAATCGCGCCTTCTTAATTTGTGTTAAACCTGCTTTCTTAATTTGTGTTAATCGAGCTCTTTTATGTTAATAAAGAAGGGGGAGATGTGGGAGCATGGCCATGGGGGTCGACAAGTCCCATGGTTGGTGATAACATCCGACTCTTAAAGATGAGGCCATCAGGAAACTAAAGAGTTGAGAGGGAACAAAGAAGGGTGATTCAGGAGACACCTTCTTGTCTGGGGTGGCTAGTTCTCCAGCCATTAATGCATGGAAGTGGCTGGGTGTTTGCTGTTGCCGGGCAAAGTTGTTGACCAATGACTAGTTAGTGGAAAGGTACTGCTGTGAGGCGGAAGTTATAGGAAGGGAGCCTTTCCTGAATAAGGGATAGAATGAAGTTGTGCCCTCACTCTGAGAGATGAAGTTATGCCCTCAGTAAGAGAGAGTTCAAGTTATGTCATCAATAAAGAGGTAGCAGTTACAGATCCTGAAAGAACCCCGGTGTCCGTGCGGTCTTTACGCCACAAATCGCCCCCCAACAGGGACATGAAAACGAACAGGGACGAGAGGAAAACAAACAGGGACATGAAGAAGAGGAACAGGGACAGGCAAACAGAACAGGGACAAAAAAAAAAAAGGAATGAATAGGGACAGGCAAACGGAACAGGGACAAAAACAGAAAAGGAATGATCAGGTCCAGGCTAACAGAACAGGGATGACCAAAAAGAGCATATGGGAGGGTCACGATGGTTTACGCAGGACCCCCAAACAAGGACTCCAGGAGTTGAAGGGGCAGCCAGAGCCCCCCGGCTGGGCAGCACTCAGTGCCTGCCTCTCCCAGGGATGGGGTTATAAAGTTTGTTAAAGATGGAATTAGTCTGCCTGGCAGTTTTTCTCTGTGTTTTAGTTTGTGTTGATCCTGCCTTCTTAATTTGTGTTAATTGCGCTTTCTTATGTTAATAAAGAAGGGGAAGATGTGGGAGTGTGGCCATGGGGGTCGACAAGCCCCATGGTTGGTGATAACATCGGACTCTTAAAGATGAGACCATGAGGAAAGTAAAGCCTTGAGAGGGAACAAAGAAGGGTGATTCAGGAGACACCTTAAGCAGGGACATGAAGAACAGGAACAGGGATAGTCTAACAGAACAGGGACAAATACAAAAAAGGAATGAATAGGGACAGGCTATCAGAACAGGGACAAACAAAAAACAGCATATGGGAGGGTCTCGCTGGCATAGGCAGGACCTACAAACAAGGACTCCAGGAGTTGGAGGGGCAGCCAGAGCCCCCCAGCTGGGCAGCACTCAGTGCCTGCCTCTCCCAGGGATGGGGTTACAAAGTTTGTAAAAGATGGAATTAGTATGCCTGGCAGTTTTTCTCTGTGTTTTAGTTTGTGTTAATAGTGCTTTCTTAATTTGTGTTACTCTTGCTTTCTTAATTTCTGATAATCACGCCTTCTTAATTTGTGTTAAACCTGCTTTCTTAATTTGTGTTAATCGAGCTCTTTTATGTTAATAAAGAAGGGGGAGATGTGGGAGCATGGCCATGGGGGTCCACAAGTCCCATGGTTGGTGATAACATCCGACTCTTAAAGATGAGGCCATCAGGAAAGTAAAGAGTTGAGAGGGAACAAAGAAGGGTGATTCAGGAGACACCTTAAACAGGGACATGAAGAACAGGAACAGGGACAGGCTAACAGAGCAGGGAGAAACAAAAAACAGCATATGGGAGGGTCCCACTGGCATAGGCAGGACCCACAAACAAGGACTCCAGGAGTTGGAGGGGCAGCCAGAGCCCCCCGGCTGGGCAGCACTCAGTGCCTGCCTCTCCCAGGGATGGTTTTACAAAGGTTGTTTAACATAGACTTAGTATGCCTGGCAGTTTTTCTCTGTGTTTTAGTTTGTGTTGATCCTGCCTTCTTAATTTGTGTTAATTGCGCTTTCTTATGTTAATAAAGAAGGGGAAGATGTGGGAGTGTGGCCATGGGGGTCGACAAGCCCCATGGTTGGTGATAACATCGGACTCTTAAAGATGAGACCATGAGGAAAGTAAAGCCTTGAGAGGGAACAAAGAAGGGTGATTCAGGAGACACCTTAAGCAGGGACATGAAGAACAGGAACAGGGATAGTCTAACAGAACAGGGACAAATACAAAAAAGGAATGAATAGGGACAGGCTATCAGAACAGGGACAAACAAAAAACAGCGTATGGGAGGGTCTCGCTGGCATAGGCAGGACCTACAAACAAGGACTCCAGGAGTTGGAGGGGCAGCCAGAGCCCCCCAGCTGGGCAGCACTCAGTGCCTCCCTCTCCCAGGGATGGGGTTACAAAGTTTGTAAAAGATGGAATTAGTATGCCTGGCAGTTTTTCTCTGTGTTTTAGTTTGTGTTAATAGTGCTTTCTTAATTTGTGTTACTCTTGCTTTCTTAATTTCTGATAATCGCGCCTTCTTAATTTGTGTTAAACCTGCTTTCTTAATTTGTGTTAATCGAGCTCTTTTATGTTAATAAAGAAGGGGGAGATGTGGGAGCATGGCCATGGGGGTCGACAAGTCCCATGGTTGGTGATAACATCCGACTCTTAAAGATGAGGCCATCAGGAAACTAAAGAGTTGAGAGGGAACAAAGAAGGGTGATTCAGGAGACACCTTCTTGTCTGGGGTGGCTAGTTCTCCAGCCATTAATGCATGGAAGTGGCTGGGTGTTTGCTGTTGCCGGGCAAAGTTGTTGACCAATGACTAGTTAGTGGAAAGGTACTGCTGTGAGGCGGAAGTTATAGGAAGGGAGCCTTTCCTGAATAAGGGATAGAATGAAGTTGTGCCCTCACTCTGAGAGATGAAGTTATGCCCTCAGTAAGAGAGAGTTCAAGTTATGTCATCAATAAAGAGGTAGCAGTTACAGATCCTGAAAGAACCCCGGTGTCCGTGCGGTCTTTACGCCACAAATCGCCCCCCAACAGGGACATGAAAACGAACAGGGACGAGAGGAAAACAAACAGGGACATGAAGAAGAGGAACAGGGACAGGCAAACAGAACAGGGACAAAAACAAAAAAGGAATGAATAGGGACAGGCAAACGGAACAGGGACAAAAACAGAAAAGGAATGATCAGGTCCAGGCTAACAGAACAGGGATGACCAAAAAGAGCATATGGGAGGGTCACGATGGTTTACGCAGGACCCCCAAACAAGGACTCCAGGAGTTGAAGGGGCAGCCAGAGCCCCCCGGCTGGGCAGCACTCAGTGCCTGCCTCTCCCAGGGATGGGGTTATAAAGTTTGTTAAAGATGGAATTAGTCTGCCTGGCAGTTTTTCTCTGTGTTTTAGTTTGTGTTGATCCTGCCTTCTTAATTTGTGTTAATCGCGCTTTCTTATGTTAATAAAGAAGGGGAAGATGTGGGAGTGTGGCCATGGGGGTCGACAAGCCCCATGGTTGGTGATAACATCGGACTCTTAAAGATGAGACCATGAGGAAAGTAAAGCCTTGAGAGGGAACAAAGAAGGGTGATTCAGGAGACACCTTAAGCAGGGACATGAAGAACAGGAACAGGGATAGTCTAACAGAACAGGGACAAATACAAAAAAGGAATGAATAGGGACAGGCTATCAGAACAGGGACAAACAAAAAACAGCATATGGGAGGGTCTCGCTGGCATAGGCAGGACCTACAAACAAGGACTCCAGGAGTTGGAGGGGCAGCCAGAGCCCCCCAGCTGGGCAGCACTCAGTGCCTGCCTCTCCCAGGGATGGGGTTACAAAGTTTGTAAAAGATGGAATTAGTATGCCTGGCAGTTTTTCTCTGTGTTTTAGTTTGTGTTAATAGTGCTTTCTTAATTTGTGTTACTCTTGCTTTCTTAATTTCTGATAATCACGCCTTCTTAATTTGTGTTAAACCTGCTTTCTTAATTTGTGTTAATCGAGCTCTTTTATGTTAATAAAGAAGGGGGAGATGTGGGAGCATGGCCATGGGGGTCCACAAGTCCCATGGTTGGTGATAACATCCAACTCTTAAAGATGAGGCCATCAGGAAAGTAAAGAGTTGAGAGGGAACAAAGAAGGGTGATTCAGGAGACACCTTAAACAGGGACATGAAGAACAGGAACAGGGACAGGCTAACAGAGCAGGGAGAAACAAAAAACAGCATATGGGAGGGTCCCACTGGCATAGGCAGGACCCACAAACAAGGACTCCAGGAGTTGGAGGGGCAGCCAGAGCCCCCCGGCTGGGCAGCACTCAGTGCCTGCCTCTCCCAGGGATGGTTTTACAAAGGTTGTTTAACATAGACTTAGTATGCCTGGCAGTTTTTCTCTGTGTTTTAGTTTGTGTTGATCCTGCCTTCTTAATTTGTGTTAATCGCGCTTTCTTAAGTTAATAAAGAAGGGGAAGATGTGGGAGTGTGGCCATGGGGGTCGACAAGCCCCATGGTTGGTGATAACATCGGACTCTTAAAGATGAGACCATCAGTAAAGTAAAGCCTTGAGAGGGAACAAAGAAGGGTGATTCAGGAGATACCTTAACCAGGGACATGAAGAACAGGAACAGGGATAGTCTAACAGAACAGGGAGGAAAACAAAAAAGGAATGAATAGGGACAGGCTATCAGAACAGGGACAAACAAAAAACAGCGTATGGGAGGGTCTCGCTGGCATAGGCAGGACCTACAAACAAGGACTCCAGGAGTTGGAGGGGCAGCCAGAGCCCCCCAGCTGGGCAGCACTCAGTGCCTCCCTCTCCCAGGGATGGGGTTACAAAGTTTGTTAAAGATGGAATTAGTCTGCCTGGCAGTTTTTCTCTGTGTTTTAGTTTGTGTTAATAGTGCTTTCTTAATTTGTGTTACTCTTGCTTTCTTAATTTCTGATAATCACGCCTTCTTAATTTGTGTTAAACCTGCTTTCTTAATTTGTGTTAATCGAGCTCTTTTATGTTAATAAAGAAGGGGGAGATGTGGGAGCATGGCCATGGGGGTCCACAAGTCCCATGGTTGGTGATAACATCCGACTCTTAAAGATGAGGCCATCAGGAAAGTAAAGAGTTGAGAGGGAACAAAGAAGGGTGATTCAGGAGACACCTTAAACAGGGACATGAAGAACAGGAACAGGGACAGGCTAACAGAGCAGGGAGAAACAAAAAACAGCATATGGGAGGGTCCCACTGGCATAGGCAGGACCCACAAACAAGGACTCCAGGAGTTGGAGGGGCAGCCAGAGCCCCCCGGCTGGGCAGCACTCAGTGCCTGCCTCTCCCAGGGATGGTTTTACAAAGGTTGTTTAACATAGACTTAGTATGCCTGGCAGTTTTTCTCTGTGTTTTAGTTTGTGTTGATCCTGCCTTCTTAATTTGTGTTAATTGCGCTTTCTTATGTTAATAAAGAAGGGGAAGATGTGGGAGTGTGGCCATGGGGGTCGACAAGCCCCATGGTTGGTGATAACATCGGACTCTTAAAGATGAGACCATCAGTAAAGTAAAGCCTTGAGAGGGAACAAAGAAGGGTGATTCAGGAGACACCTTAACCAGGGACATGAAGAACAGGAACAGGGATAGTCTAACAGAACAGGGAGGAAAACAAAAAAGGAATGAATAGGGACAGGCTATCAGAACAGGGACAAACAAAAAACAGCGTATGGGAGGGTCTCGCTGGCATAGGCAGGACCTACAAACAAGGACTCCAGGAGTTGGAGGGGCAGCCAGAGCCCCCCAGCTGGGCAGCACTCAGTGCCTCCCTCTCCCAGGGATGGGGTTACAAAGTTTGTAAAAGATGGAATTAGTATGCCTGGCAGTTTTTCTCTGTGTTTTAGTTTGTGTTAATAGTGCTTTCTTAATTTGTGTTACTCTTGCTTTCTTAATTTCTGATAATCGCGCCTTCTTAATTTGTGTTAAACCTGCTTTCTTAATTTGTGTTAATCGAGCTCTTTTATGTTAATAAAGAAGGGGGAGATGTGGGAGCATGGCCATGGGGGTCGACAAGTCCCATGGTTGGTGATAACATCCGACTCTTAAAGATGAGGCCATCAGGAAACTAAAGAGTTGAGAGGGAACAAAGAAGGGTGATTCAGGAGACACCTTCTTGTCTGGGGTGGCTAGTTCTCCAGCCATTAATGCATGGAAGTGGCTGGGTGTTTGCTGTTGCCGGGCAAAGTTGTTGACCAATGACTAGTTAGTGGAAAGGTACTGCTGTGAGGCGGAAGTTATAGGAAGGGAGCCTTTCCTGAATAAGGGATAGAATGAAGTTGTGCCCTCACTCTGAGAGATGAAGTTATGCCCTCAGTAAGAGAGAGTTCAAGTTATGTCATCAATAAAGAGGTAGCAGTTACAGATCCTGAAAGAACCCCGGTGTCCGTGCGGTCTTTACGCCACAAATCGCCCCCCAACAGGGACATGAAAACGAACAAGGACGAGAGGAAAACAAACAGGGACATGAAGAAGAGGAACAGGGACAGGCAAACAGAACAGGGACAAAAACAAAAAAGGAATGAATAGGGACAGGCAAACGGAACAGGGACAAAAACAGAAAAGGAATGATCAGGTCCAGGCTAACAGAACAGGGATGACCAAAAAGAGCATATGGGAGGGTCACGATGGTTTACGCAGGACCCCCAAACAAGGACTCCAGGAGTTGAAGGGGCAGCCAGAGCCCCCCGGCTGGGCAGCACTCAGTGCCTGCCTCTCCCAGGGATGGGGTTATAAAGTTTGTTAAAGATGGAATTAGTCTGCCTGGCAGTTTTTCTCTGTGTTTTAGTTTGTGTTGATCCTGCCTTCTTAATTTGTGTTAATCGCGCTTTCTTATGTTAATAAAGAAGGGGAAGATGTGGGAGTGTGGCCATGGGGGTCGACAAGCCCCATGGTTGGTGATAACATCGGACTCTTAAAGATGAGACCATGAGGAAAGTAAAGCCTTGAGAGGGAACAAAGAAGGGTGATTCAGGAGACACCTTAAGCAGGGACATGAAGAACAGGAACAGGGATAGTCTAACAGAACAGGGACAAATACAAAAAAGGAATGAATAGGGACAGGCTATCAGAACAGGGACAAACAAAAAACAGCATATGGGAGGGTCTCGCTGGCATAGGCAGGACCTACAAACAAGGACTCCAGGAGTTGGAGGGGCAGCCAGAGCCCCCCAGCTGGGCAGCACTCAGTGCCTGCCTCTCCCAGGGATGGGGTTACAAAGTTTGTAAAAGATGGAATTAGTATGCCTGGCAGTTTTTCTCTGTGTTTTAGTTTGTGTTAATAGTGCTTTCTTAATTTGTGTTACTCTTGCTTTCTTAATTTCTGATAATCACGCCTTCTTAATTTGTGTTAAACCTGCTTTCTTAATTTGTGTTAATCGAGCTCTTTTATGTTAATAAAGAAGGGGGAGATGTGGGAGCATGGCCATGGGGGTCCACAAGTCCCATGGTTGGTGATAACATCCAACTCTTAAAGATGAGGCCATCAGGAAAGTAAAGAGTTGAGAGGGAACAAAGAAGGGTGATTCAGGAGACACCTTAAACAGGGACATGAAGAACAGGAACAGGGACAGGCTAACAGAGCAGGGAGAAACAAAAAACAGCATATGGGAGGGTCCCACTGGCATAGGCAGGACCCACAAACAAGGACTCCAGGAGTTGGAGGGGCAGCCAGAGCCCCCCGGCTGGGCAGCACTCAGTGCCTGCCTCTCCCAGGGATGGTTTTACAAAGGTTGTTTAACATAGACTTAGTATGCCTGGCAGTTTTTCTCTGTGTTTTAGTTTGTGTTGATCCTGCCTTCTTAATTTGTGTTAATCGCGCTTTCTTAAGTTAATAAAGAAGGGGAAGATGTGGGAGTGTGGCCATGGGGGTCGACAAGCCCCATGGTTGGTGATAACATCGGACTCTTAAAGATGAGACCATCAGTAAAGTAAAGCCTTGAGAGGGAACAAAGAAGGGTGATTCAGGAGACACCTTAACCAGGGACATGAAGAACAGGAACAGGGATAGTCTAACAGAACAGGGAGGAAAACAAAAAAGGAATGAATAGGGACAGGCTATCAGAACAGGGACAAACAAAAAACAGCGTATGGGAGGGTCTCGCTGGCATAGGCAGGACCTACAAACAAGGACTCCAGGAGTTGGAGGGGCAGCCAGAGCCCCCCAGCTGGGCAGCACTCAGTGCCTCCCTCTCCCAGGGATGGGGTTACAAAGTTTGTTAAAGATGGAATTAGTCTGCCTGGCAGTTTTTCTCTGTGTTTTAGTTTGTGTTAATAGTGCTTTCTTAATTTGTGTTACTCTTGCTTTCTTAATTTCTGTTAATCGCGCCTTCTTAATTTGTGTTAAACCTGCTTTCTTAATTCGTGTTAATCGAGCTCTTTTATGTTAATAAAGAAGGGGGAGATGTGGGAGCCTGGCCATGGGGGTCGACAAGTCCCATGGTTGGTGATAACATCCGACTCTTAAAGATGAGGCCATCAGGAAAGTAAAGCCTTGAGAGGGAACAAAGAAGGGTGATTCAGGAGACACCTTAAGCAGGGACATGAAGAGCAGGAACAGGGACAGGCTAACAGAGCAGGGAGAAACAAAAAACAGCATATGGGAGGGTCCCACTGCCATATGCTGGACCCACAAACAAGGACTCCAGGAGTTGGAAGGGCAGTCAGAGCCCCCCGGCTGGGCAGTACTCAGTGCCTGCCTCTCCCAGGGATGGTTTTACAAAGGTTGTTAAAGATGGAATTAGTATGCCTGGCAGTTTTTCTCTGTGTTTTAGTTTGTGTTGATCCTGCCTTCTTAATTTGTGTTAATCGCGCTTTCTTATGTTAATAAAGAAGGGGAAGATGTGGGAGTGTGGCCATGGGGGTCGACAAGCCCCATGGTTGGTGATAACATCCGACTATTAAAGTAGAGACCATCAGGAAAGTAAAGCCTTGAGAGGGAGCAAAGAAGGGTGATTCAGGAGACACCTTAAACAGGGACATGAAGAACAGGAACAGGGATAGTCTAACAGAACAGGGACAAAAACAAAAAAGGAATGAATAGGGACAGGCTATCAGAACAGGGACAAACAAAAAACAGCATATGGGAGGGTCTCGCTGGCATAGGCAGGACCCACAAACAAGGACTCCAGGAGTTGGAGGGGCAGCCAGAGCCCCCTAGCTGGGCAGCACTCAGTGCCTGCCACTCCCCGGGATGGGGTTGCAAAGTTTGTTAAAGATAGTCTTAGTATGCCTGGCAGTTTTTCTCTGTGTTTTAGTTTGTGTTGATCCTGCCTTCTTAATTTGTGTTACTCTTGCTTTCTTAATTTCTGTTAATCGTGCCTTCTTAATTTGTGTTAAACCTGCTTTCTTAATTTGTGTTAATCGAACTCTTTTATGTTAATAAAGAAGGGGGAGTTGTGGGAGCATGGCCATGGGGGTCGACAAGTCCCATGTTTGGTGATAACATCCGACTCTTAAAGATGAGACCATGAGGAAAGTAAAGCTTTGAGAGGGAACAAAGAAGGGTGATTCAGGAGACACCTTAAACAGGGACATGAAGAACAGGAACAGGGATAGTCTAACAGAACAGGGACGAAAACAAAAAGGGAATGAATAGGGACAGGCTATCAGAACAGGGACAAACAAAAAACAGCATATGGGAGGGTCCCGCTGGCGTATGCTGGACCCACAAACAAGGACTCCAGGAGTTGGAGGGGCAGCCAGAGCCCCCCGGCTGGGCAGCACTCAGTGCCTGCCTCTCCCAGGTATGGGGTTACAAAGTTTGTTAAAGATGGAATTAGTATGCCTGGCAGTTTTTCTCTGTGTTTTAGTTTGTGTTGATCCTGCCTTCTTAATTTGTGTTAATCGCGCTTTCTTAAGTTAATAAAGAAGGGGGAGATGTGGGAGTGTGGCCATGGGGGTCGAAAGGCCCCATGGTTGGTGATAACATCCAACTCTTAAGGATGAGACCATCAGGAATTTAAAGAGTTGAGAGGGAATAAAGAATGGTGATTCAGGTAACACCTTGTTGTCTGGGGTGGCTTGTTCTCCAGCCATTAATGCATGGAAGTGGCTGGGTGTTTGGTGTTGCCGGGCAAAGTTGTTGACCAATGACTAGTTAGTGGAAAGGTACTGCTGTGAGGCGGAAATTATAGGAAGGGAGCCTTTCCTGAATAAGGGATAGAATGAAGTTGTGTCCTCACTCTGAGAGACGAACTTATGCCCTCAGTAAGAGAGAGTTCAAGTTATGTCATCAATAAAGAGGTAGCAGTTACAGATCCTGAAAGAACCCCGTTGTCCGTGCGGTCTTTACGCCACAAATCGCCCCCCAACAGGGACATGAAACGAACAGGGACGAGAAGAAAACAAACAGGGGAATGAAGAACAGGAACAGGGACAGGCTAACAGAACAGGGACAAAAACAAAAAAGGAATGAATAGGGACAGGCAAACGGAACAGGGACAAAAACAGAAAAGGAATGAATACGTACAGGCTAACAGAACAGGGACGAACAAAAAGAGCTTATGGGAGGGTCACGCTGGCTTACGCAGGACCCCCAAACAAGGACTCCAGGAGTTGGAGGGGCAGCCAGAGCCCCCCGACTGAGCAGCACTCAGTGCCTGCCTCTCCCAGGGACGGGGTTACAAAGTTTGTTAAAGATGGAATTAGTATGCCTGGCAGTTTTTCTCTGTATTTTAGTTTGTGTTAATAGTGCTTTCTTAATTCGTGTTACTCTTGCTTTCTTAATTTCTGTTAATCGCGCCTTCTTAATTTGTGTTAAACCTGCTTTCTTAATTTGTGTTAATCGAGCTCTTTTATGTTAATAAAGGAGGGGGAGATGTGGGAGCCTGGCCATGGTGTTAGACAAGCCCCATGGTTGGTGATAAGATCTGACTAATAAAGTAGAGACCATGAGGAAAGTAAAGCCTTGAGAGGGAACAAAGAAGGGTGATTCAGGAGACACCTTAAGCAGGGACATGAAGAGCAGGAACAGGGATAGTCTAACAGAACAGGGACAAAAACAAAAAAGGAATGAATAGGGACAGGAAAACGAAACAGGGACAAAAACAGAAAAGAAATGATCAGGTACAGGCTAACAGAACAGGGATGACCAAAAAGAGCATATGGGAGGGTCACGATGGTTTACGCAGGACCCACAAACAAGGACTCCAGGAGTTGGAGGGGCAGCCAGAGCCCCCCGGCTGGGCAGCACTCAGTGCCTGCCTCTCCCAGGGATGGGGTTGCAAAGTTTGTTGAAGATAGACTTAGTATGCCTGGCAGTTTTTCCCTGTGTTTTAGTTTGTGTTGATCCTGCCTTCTTAATTTGTGTTAATCGCGCTTTCTTAAGTTAATAAAGAAGGGGAAGATGTGGGAGTGTGGCCATGGGGGTCGACAAGCCCCATGGTTGGTGATCACATCCGACTCTTAAAGATGAGTCCATCAGGAAAGTAAAGCCTTGACAGGGAACAAAGAAGGGTGATTCAGGAGACACCTTAAGCAGGGACATGAAGAACAGGAACAGGGATAGTCTAACAGAACAGGGACAAAAACAAAAAAGGAATGAATAGGGACATGCTATCAGAACAGGGACAAACAAAAAACAGCGTATGGGAGGGTCTCGCTGGCATAGGCAGGACCCCCAAACAAGGACTCCAGGAGTTGGAGGGGCAGCCAGAGCCCCCCGGATGGGCAGCACTCAGTGCCTGCCTCTCCCAGGGTTGTGGTTACAAAGTTTGTTAAAGATGGAATTAGTATGCCTGGCAGTTTTTCTCTGTATTTTAATTTGTGTTAATAGTGCTTTCTTGTGTTAATAAAGAAGGGGGAGATGTGGGAGTGTGGCCATGGCGGTCGACAAGCCCCATGGTTGTTGATAACATCCAACTGTTGAAGTAGAGACCATCAGGAAAGTAAAGCCTTGAGAGGGAACAAAGAAGGGTGATTCAGGAGACACCTTAAACAGGGACATGAAGAACAGGAACAGGGATAGTCTAACAGAACAGGGACAAAAACAAAAAAGGAATGAATAGGGACAGGCTATCAGAACAGGGACAAACAAAAAACAGCGTATGGGAGGGTCTCGCTGGCATAGGCAGGACCCACAAACAAGGACTCCAGGAGTTGGAGGGGCAGCCAGAGCCCCCTGGCTGGGCAGCACTCAGTGCCTGCCTCTCACACGGCTGGTTTTACAAAGATTGTTAAAGATAGACTTAGTATGCCTGGCAGCTTTTCTCTGTGTTTTTGTTTGTGTTGATCCTGCCTTCTTAATTTGTGTTAATCGCGCTTTCTTAAGTTAATAAAGAAGGGGAAGATGTGGGAGTGTGGCCATGGGGGTCGACAAGCCCCATGGTTGGTAATAATATCCGACTCTTAAGGATGAGACCATCAGGAATTTAAAGAGTTGAGAGGGAACAAAGAAGGGTGATTCAGGTGACACCTTGTTGTCTGGGGTGTCTTGTTCTCCAGCCATTAAAGCATGGAACTTGCTGGGTGTTTGCTGTTGCCGGGCAAAGTTGTTGACCAATGACTAGATAGTGGAGAGGTACTGCTGTGAGGCGGAAATTAAAGGAAGGGAGCCTTTCCTGAATAAGGGATAGAATGAAGTTGTGCCCTCACTCTGAGAGATGAAGTTATGCCCTCAGTAAGAGAGAGTTCAAGTTATGTCATCAATAAAGAGGTAGCAGTTACAGATCCTGAAAGAACCCCGTTGTCCGTGCGGTCTTTACGCCACAAATCGCCCCCCAACAGGGACATGAAATCGAACAGGGACAAGAAGAAAACAAACAGGGACATGAAGAACAGGAACAGGGACAGGCTAACAGCACAGGGACAAAACCAAAAAAGGAATGAATAGGGACAGGCAAACGGAACAGGGACAAAAACAGAAAAGGAATGAATAGGTACAGGCTAACAGAACAGGGACGAACAAAAAGAGCTTATGGGAGGGTCACGCTGGCTTGCGCAGGACCCCCAAACAAGGACTCCAGGAGTTGGAGGGGCAGCCAGAGCCCCCCGGCTGGGCAGCACTCAGTGCCTGCCTCTCCCAGGGATGGGGTTGCAAAGTTTGTTAAACGTAGACTTAGTATGCCTGGCAGTTTTTCTCTGTGTTTTAGTTTGTGTTGATCCTGCCTTCTTAATTTGTGTTAATCGCGCTTTCTTATGTTAATAAAGAAGGGGAAGATGTGGGAGTGTGGCCATGGGGGTCGACAAGCCCCATGGTTGGTGATAACATCCGACTCTTAAGGATGAGACCATGAGGAAAGTAAAGCCTTGAGAGGGAACAAAGAAGGGTGATTCAGGAGACACCTTAAACAGGGACATGAAGAACAGGAACAGGGACAGGCTAACAGAGCAGGGAGAAACAAAAAACAGCATATGGGAGGGTCCCACTGGCATAGGCAGGACCCACAAACAAGGACTCCAGGAGTTGGAGGGGCAGCCAGAGCCCCCCGGCTGGGCAGCACTCAGTGCCTGCCTCTCCCACGGCTGGTTTTACAAAGGTTGTTAAACATAGACTTAGTATGCCTGGCAGTTTTTCTCTGTGTTTTAGTTTGTGTTGATCCTGCCTACTTATTTTGTGTTAATCGTGCTTTCTTATGTTAATAAATAAGGGGGAGATGTGGGAGTGTGGCCATGGGGGTCGACAGGCCCCATGGTTGGTGATAACATCCGACTCTTAAGGATGAGGCCATCAGGAATTTAAAGAGTTGAGAGGGAACAAAGAAGGGTGATTCAGGTGACACCTTCTTGTCTGGGGTGGCTAGTTCTCCAGCCATTAATGCATGGAAGTGGCTGGGTGTTTGCTGTTGCCGGGCAAAGTTGTTGACCAATGACTACTTAGTGGAAAGGTACTGCTGTGAGGCGGAAATTAAAGGAAGGGAGCCTTTCCTGAATAAGGGATAGAATGAAGTTGTGCCCTCACTCTGAGAGATGAAGTTATGCCCTCAGTAAGAGAGAGTTCAAGTTATGTCATCAATAATGAGGTAGCAGTTACAGATCCTGAAAGAACCCCGTTGTCCGTGCGGTCTTTACGCCACAAATCGCCCCCCAACAGGGACATGAAAACGAACAGGGACGAGAAGAATACAAACAGGGACATGAAGAACAGGAGCAGGGACAGGCAAACAGAACAGGGACAAAAACAAAAAAGGAATGAATAGGGACAGGAAAACGAAACAGGGACAAAAACAGAAAAGAAATGATCAGGTACAGGCTAACAGAACAGGGATGACCAAAAAGAGCATATGGGAGGGTCACGATGGTTTACGCAGGACCCACAAACAAGGACTCCAGAAGTTGGAGGGGCAGCCAGAGCCCCCCAGCTGGGCAGCACTCAGTGCCTGCCTCTCCCAGGGATGGGGTTGCAAAGTTTGTTGAAGATAGACTTAGTATGCCTGGCAGGTTTTCTCTGTGTTTTAGTTTGTGTTGATCCTGCCTTCTTAATTTGTGTTAATCGCGCTTTCTTAAGTTAATAAAGAAGGGGAAGATGTGGGAGTGTGGCCATGGGGGTCGACAAGCCCCATGGTTGGTGATCAAATCCGACTCTTAAAGATGAGTCCATCAGGAAAGTAAAGCCTTGAGAGGGAACAAAGAAGGGTGATTCAGGAGACACCTTAAGCAGGGACATGAAGAACAGGAACAGGGATAGTCTAACAGAACAGGGACAAAAACAAAAAAGGAATGAATATGGACAGGCTAACAGAGCAGGGAGAAACAAAAAACAGCATATGGGAGGGTCCCACTGGCGTATGCTGGACACACAAACAAGGACTCCAGGAGTTGGAGGGGCAGCCAGAGCCCCCCGGCTGGGCAGCACTCAGTGCCTGCCTCTCCCAGGGATGGGGTTACAAAGGTTGTTAAACATAGACTTAATATGCCTGGCAGTTTTTCTCTGTTTTAGTTTGTGTTGATCCTGCCTTTTTAATTTGTGTTAATCGCGCTTTCTTATGTTAATAAAGAAGGGGGAGATGTGGGAGTGTGGCCATGGGGGTCGACAAGCCCCATGGTTGTTGATAACATCCAACTGTTGAAGTAGAGACCATCAGGAAAGTAAAGCCTTGAGAGGGAACAAAGAAGGGTGATTCAGGAGACACCTTAAACAGGGACATGAAGAACAGGAACAGGGATAGTCTAACAGAACAGGGACAAAAACAAAAAAGGAATGAATAGGGACAGGCTATCAGAACAGGGACAAACAAAAAACAGCGTATGGGAGGGTCTCGCTGGCATAGGCAGGACCCACAAACAAGGACTCCAGGAGTTGGAGTGTTAGTGTTGGGGAGAATCGAATGGATGTTCTATTAATGTTTCTCAGGTGATGGATCATACGGTATAATTAAATATTATTAAATGTACTTACATTATCAAGTAATCTATGTATACTGGAAACCTAGGGAGTACACTGAACATTTAAAGGAATCGTTGGAGGGGAACCCCGGGAGGGAATAGGTATAACCTGACCTTGGATAAGGGCCTGGAGATGATGAAATGAGTTGAAGCAGAACCAAGGAGCGGAGGGAGCATGCGTCGAGTGAGAAAGGTGAAAGAGTTCAGCGGAGAGGAAGACTCCTTACTTCATCTGGACGACCACCTGGACGACCACCAGAGTGCGCCACGCATGTGCAAAGGGGAGGGGAGCTAATTAGAATGAAAAGCGAGGCTGATGTTGCAACCTGTAATGAATATGTATACCTGACGCAATATTGTATGTATAAATAACGGCTGGGAAGTAACGGGACTTGAAGCCAGATTTGGGCACCTGCCCCGGCTTCCAGCGCTGAATAAAGCACCTTCATATAATCACTTGGTGGTTATGTGGTTGCTACGCTAACATTTTGGCGACCCAGATGGGACAGCGTGGGCACTGCTGAGGCGGATCGTGTCTCGGTTTCGCTCCAGCCGGCACCGAGGGATTCTCGGGGAGCAGTCGACCACGACCGACCTCCGCTGCTCACGACGTACCACTGGAGTGGTAAGCAAAGGTGCTTTCAACTTTGGGTATTCGG
This sequence comes from Anser brachyrhynchus, assembly GCF_964034855.1. Classification (NCBI taxonomy): domain Eukaryota; kingdom Metazoa; phylum Chordata; class Aves; order Anseriformes; family Anatidae; genus Anser; species Anser brachyrhynchus. The sequence goes on from NW_027664014.1 coordinate 90,956, forward strand.
TACCGATTTGGTTGGGAAAGCCTGCCGGTCAGACGCAGCGAAAGCCACGCTCGGTTGGGCAGGGAGCTCCCGGGGTAAGCCTAGGCGCCGTCCGTTAGACAGAGCGAAAGCTCTGCAGGTTCGGCATTGGTAATTGTATTGGTTTGTGCTGAAGGGTCAGCACCTGGTATTATTGGTATGTAAAAAGCGTGCTGCTGCTGCTCCGGCAGCTTTTGGGAAAGCACGCTGCTGCTCCGGCAGCTTCTGGAAAGTGTGCTGTTGCTGCTCCGGCAGCTTTCGGGAGAGTGTGTTGCTGCTCCGGCAGCTTTCGGAAGAGTGTGTTGCTGCTCCGGCAGCTTTCGGGAGAGTGTGTTGCTGCTCCGGCAGCTTTCGGGAGAGTGTGTTGCTGCTCCGGCAGCTTTCGGGAGAGTGTGTTGCTGCTCCGGCAGCTTTCGGGAGAGTGTGTTGCTGCTCCGGCAGCTTCCGGGAGAGTGTGTTGCTGCTCCGGCAGCTTTTGGGTCCGTATCATAAGCTCAAAATGAAAAAGATTAAAGAAATTCTGGGAAAAGATGTACCTATCCCGCGGACATCCCCGCTGGGGTGTTTGCTAGCACACTGGAAAGAGGGAGGTTTTGGTCAAGAAATGCGGAAAGGAAAGCTGATTGATTATTGTAATATTTGGTGGCCACAGTATAAACTAGAGGACCAAGAAACTTGGCCTGAGAATGGAACATTGCAATATAATACAATTTTACAATTAATGCTATTTTGTAAGTGGGAAGGAAAATATGATGAACTGCTGTATGTGGAATTATTCTTTTATTTGCGCCGAAAGCCTGAATGGCAGCATGCTTGTGGAATAATGGTGCTTGAAGTTTCAACTGAGGAACGTTGTTGTGCATGTACTAAGGAGGGACGCTGTATACAGCATCAGGCAATAGAGAATAATAAGTATTATGGGAAATGAATAATGGAAATATTGATCTGGAAGTTGCGCCGTCGGCTCCGCCGGAAGAGCCAGGACAGGGAGGGAAAAGAGAAAAGGAAGATAGCAGTAGTGATGGAGAATCCCCGATTTTAGTCTCCCCTGTGTCACATAGGACCCGGCAACAGCGAAGGGCAGGAGAAACTATAAACGAACAGGGAGGGAAAATAATCGCTCTCCTCAGGCAAGGAGTGGGGACAGAAGGACCGGTATATGTCAAGGTGCCTTTTTCAGCCGGGGACTTAATGATATGGAAACAAGCAGCCGGCACCTACAGGGAAAACCCAGATAAAGTAGCCAGGGTAATGAAAATGATAATTAAAACCCAAAATCCCGATTGGGATGATCTCCAGGTGATCCTGGATACTTTGATGGACTCGACAGAAAAAGACATGGTATTGCGGGCAGCCAGAGAGAGAGCCCGAGAAGATATATGAAATGGATTAGTGCTTGGAAATCTAGATCAAAACTTCCCCACTGAGGATCCCCAATGGGATTATAACACAGGGGATGGAATAAGGAGGCTGAAGAGATATCAAGATTGGGTACAAATCGGGGTACAGAATGCCATGCCCCGGACCATAAATTGGTCAAAATTGTATAATGTCAGGCAAGAAAAAGCGGAATCACCTTCCGCCTTTTTAGAGAGATTGAAAGAAACTGCTAAGAAATATACAGATTTAGACGTAGAGACTGAGCAAGCTAAAGCTCAATTAGCACTCATTTTCTTGGGACAAGCCCAAGAGGATATTAGGAAGAAATTGCAAAAGTTAGAAGGTGCAGATTTGAGAAATTTGGATAGGCTGTTGGAAATAGCCTGGAAAATCAAAACTAGCCCAGCCAGTAAAAATTGAACTTAAGGAAGGGGCCCGACCGGTACGGATTAAACAGTACCCGTTGAAGCTAGAAGCTAGGCTAGGGATAGTAAAGATTATAGATAAATTTCTTAGCTACCACATTCTGGAGGAATGCAAATCTGAATATAATACCCCAATTTTCCCAGTAAAGAAACCTAATGGGGAATACAGGCTAGTGCAGGACCTTAGGGCAATAAACGAAATAACAAAAGATATTCACCCAGTGGTGGCTAATCCTTATACATTGTTAACATCTGTAAAAGAGAAATATAAGTGGTTTACGGTAATTGATTTAAAAGACGCCTTCTTCTGCATACCCATTGACAAGGAAAGTAGAAAGCTTTTTGCTTTTGAATGGGAAAATCCACGGAACGGACGAAAGATGCAACTAACCTGGACAAGGTTGCCTCAAGGATTCAAGAATAGCCCGACCCTCTTCGGCAGTCAACTAGCTAAAGAAATAGAAGACTGGATTAACCAAGAACAGATTCAGGTACCAAAGGACCGATACTTGCTGCTACAATATGCAGACGATATATTAATAGCTACCGAAGGAGAGTCAGAATGTATTCAGGTAACTATTGATATTTTGAATCAATTGGGACTAAATGGGTACAAGGTTTCTAAACAAAAGGCACAAATCGCGTGCACAACAGTAATTTATTTGGGATGTGAAATTTCTCAAGGACAAAGAAAATTGGGAGTTAACCGAATACAAGCTATTTGTGAAATCCCCGAGCCGCGAAATCTGCACGAACTACGGGCTTTCCTAGGTATGGCCGGGTGGTGTAGACTGTGGGTAATGGACTATGGACTCATAGCAAAGCCCCTCTATGAAACCCAAAAGGCCTGTACATTTACCTGGGGAAAGCCACAACAAGAGGCCTTTAAGAAATTAAAAGAAGCCCTGATAAAGGCGCCTGCCTTGGGCTTGCCGGACTTATCAAAGGACTTTCAGCTGTTTGTGCATGAGAGACAACGATTGGCATTAGGAGTACTGACCCAGCGACTTGGGAGCTGGAAAAGACCTGTGGGGTATTTTTCTAAACAATTGGATGCGGTAAGCGCCGGATGGCCCTCGTGTTTAAGGGCCGTGGCAGCCACAGTCCTTTTAATACAGGCAAAAGGGGGGCCATTGGCTATCGCCCAGCCGAATGAATCTTAAGAACTACTAACCTATTGAACCCAGCAGTGTTTCTAGGAACAACTGCGGAGGAAGGAGACCTCAGTCATGATTGCGTGGAGATCATCGAACATACCTATGCCAGCAGAACAGACTTAAAAGATCAGCCTCTGGAGAGACCAGATTGGGAACTTTTCACGGATGGAAGCAGCTTCGTGGAAAATGGGACTCGTTATGCAGGATACGCAGTAACTACATCAAAGGTAGTGATCGAGGCAAATTCCCTACCTCCGGGGACTTCAGCCCAACGAGCAGAAATAGTCGCCCTGACGCGAGCCCTGGAACTAAGCGAGGGTAAGAATGTGAATATTTGGACAGATTCAAAATATGCATTCGGGGTAGTCCACGTACATGGGGCATTATGGAAAGAAAGGGGAATGCTATCCTCACAAGGGACTAATATAAAATATCAGGAAGAAATATTGAAATTAATAACAGCTGTACAGAAACCCCAACAGGTGGCCATAATGCATTGTAAAGCTCATCAAGGAGGGATGTCAGAGATTGCAGAAGGTAACAGATTGGCAGATTTGACGGCCCGGAAGGTCGCGCGTGAAGTACGGAAAGTAATGGCTCTAATTCCATCGAAGGTAGGCCTCTCTTGTTTTAAATTACCTAAAGACCCAAAGTATTCAGCAGAAGATGAGAGACTTGCAAATTTGATGAAGGCCCGGAAGAATCCTGACGGATGGTATGTGACTACGACAGGACAACTCATAGTGCCTCCTATTATAATGCGAGAAATCTTACAAATAAAACATAATGAATGTCACTGGGGTGCAGGAGCAATGGTGACCTATTTGAAACGAGGTGTCATCTCGGTACACATGTTAACAATGGCAAAGTCAGTAATGTCAAAATGTGAGCTTTGCTTAAAGAATAACCCGGTAGCAAGGAAACATGCTGAGATGGGGAGAATTAGAGCTGGAATAGAGCCTGGAGATTACTGGCAAATAGATTTCGTGGAACTACCTAAAGCAAGAGGTTATAAATACCTATTGGTAGGGGTTGATACTTTTTCAGGATGGCCGGAGGCCCTTCCCTGTCGCACCAACCAAGCAAAGGAAACGGTAAAATGGTTACTACAGGAAATAATCCCTAGATTTGGTGTACCATTGGGTATTTCTTCAGACAGGGGACCACATTTCATTGCCAATGTGGTTAAGGAGGTTAGTAGGTTACTGGGAATCACCCAGAACACCCTATCCCACTTACTCCACCCCCATCCTATAGTACTAGCGTTAACAAGCAGGCATAGAGGAATCGATAAGATAGTAGACTAACGAAGATGCGTTAAGATTATACTTACTAATCTCTATATCAAGTTATACTCACTAACCTCTACTAACCTGATTCAACCTAATAGTAATGAAAATACTTGCTCTTGGTATGAGTGAAGTATTTTCAAAGGGGGGAAATGTTAGTGTTGGGGAGAATCGAATGGATGTTCTATTAATGTTTCTCAGGTGATGGATCATACGGTATAATTAAATATTATTAAATGTACTTACATTATCAAGTAATCTATGTATACTGGAAACCTAGGGAGTACACTGAACATTTAAAGGAATCGTTGGAGGGGAACCCCGGGAGGGAATAGGTATAACCTGACCTTGGATAAGGGCCTGGAGATGATGAAATGAGTTGAAGCAGAACCAAGGAGCGGAGGGAGCATGCGTCGAGTGAGAAAGGTGAAAGAGTTCAGCGGAGAGGAAGACTCCTTACTTCATCTGGACGACCACCTGGACGACCACCAAAGTGCGCCACGCATGTGAAAAGGGGAGGGGAGCTAATTAGAATGAAAAGCGAGGCTGATGTTGCAACCTGTAATGAATATGTATACCTGATGCAATATTGTATGTATAAATAACTGCTGGGAAGTAACGGGACTTGAAGCCAGATTTGGGCACCTGCCCCGGCTTCCAGCGCTGAATAAAGCACCTTCATATAATCACTTGGTGGTTATGTGGTTGCTACGCTAACAGGAGGGGCAGCCAGAGCCCCCTGGCTGGGCAGCACTCAGTGCGTGCCTCTCCCAGGGATGGTTTTACAAAGGTTGTTAAAGATAGACTTAGTATGCCTGGCAGTTTTTCTCTGTGTTTTAGTTTGTGTTGATCCTGCCTTCTTAATTTGTGCTAATCGCGCTTTCTTATGTTAATAAAGAAGGGGAAGATGTGGGAGTGTGTCCATGGGGGTCGACAAGCCCCATGGTTGGTAATAATATCCGACTCTTAAGGATGAGACCATCAGGAATTTAAAGAGTTGAGAGGGAACAAAGAAGGGTGATTCAGGTGACACCTTCTTGTCTGGGGTGGCTAGTTCTCCAGCCATTAATGCATGGAAGTTGCTGGGTGTTTGCTGTTGCCGGGCAAAGTTGTTGACCAATGACTAGTTAGTGGAAAGGTACTGCTGTGAGGTGAAAGTTATAGGAAGGGAGCCTTTCCTGAATAAGGGATAGAATGAAGTTGTGCCCTCACTCTGAGAGATGAAGTTATGCCCTCAGTAAGAGAGAGTTCAAGTTATGTCATCAATAAAGAGGTAGCAGTTACAGATCCTGAAAGAACCCCGGTGTCCGTGCGGTCTTTACGCCACAAATCGCCCCCCAACAGGGACATGAAAACGAACAGGGACGAGAAGAAAACAAACAGGGACATGAAGAACATGAACAGGGGCAGGATAACAGAACAGGGACAAAAACAAAAAAGGAATGAATCGGGACAGGCAAAGGGAACAGGGAAAAAAAAAAAAAGGAATGAATAGGTACAGGCTAACAGAACAGGGACGAACAAAAAGAGCTTATGGGAGGGTCACGCTGGCTTACGCAGGACCCACAAACAAGGACTCCAGGAGTTGGAGGGGCAGCCAGAGCCCCCCGGCTGGGCAGCACTCAGTGCCTGCCTCTCCCAGGGATGGTTTTACAAAGATTGTTAAAGATGGAATTAGTATGCCTGGCAGTTTTTCTCTGTGTTTTAGTTTGTGTTGATCCTGCCTTCTTAATTTGTGTTAATTGCGCTTTCTTATGTTAATAAAGAAGGAGGAGATGTGGGAGTGTGGCCATGGGGGTCGACAAGCCCCATGGTTGGTGATCACATCCGACTCTTAAAGATGAGGCTATGAGGAAAGTAAAGCCTTGAGAGGGAACAAAGAAGGGTGATTCAGGAGACACCTTAAACAGGGACATGAAGAACAGGAACAGGGATAGTCTAACAGAACAGGGACAAATACAAAAAAGGAATGAATAGGGACAGGCTATCAGAACAGGGACAAACAAAAAACAGCATATGGGAGGGTCTCGCTGGCATAGGCAGGACCCACAAACAAGGACTCCAGGAGTTGGAGAGGCAGCTAGAGCCCCCCGGCTGGGCAGCACTCAGTGCCTGCCTCTCCCAGGGATGGGGTTGCAAAGTTTGTTAAAGATAGTCTTAGTATGCCTGGCAGTTTTTCTCTGTGTTTTAGTTTGTGTTGATCCTGCCTTCTTAATTTGTGTTAATTGTGCTTTCTTATGTTAATAAAGAAGGAGGAGATGTGGGAGTGTGGCCATGGGGGTCGACAAGCCCCATGGTTGGTGATAACATCGGACTCTTAAAGATGAGACCATCAGGAAAGTAAAGCCTTGAGAGGGAACAAAGAAGGGTGATTCAGGAGACACCTTAAGCAGGGACATGAAGAACAGGAACAGGGACAGGCTAACAGAGCAGGGAGAAACAAAAAACAGCATATGGGAGGGTCCAACTGGCATATGCTGGGCCCCCAAACAAGGACTCCAGGAGTCGGAGGGGCAGCCAGAGCCCCCCAGCTGGGCAGCACTCAGTGCCTGCCTCTCCCAGGGATGGGGTTACAAAGTTTGTTAAAGATGGAATTAGTATGCCTGGCAGTTTTTCTCTGTATTTTAGTTTGTGTTAATAGTGCTTTCTTAATTTGTGTTACTCTTGCTTTCTTAATTTCTGTTAATCGCGCCTTCTTAATTTGTGTTAAACCTGCTTTCTTAATTTGTGTTAATCGAGCTCTTTTAGGTTAATAAAGAAGGGGGAGATGTGGGAGCATGGCCATGGGGGTCGACAAGTCCCATGGTTGGTGATAACCGACTCTTAAAGACGGGACCATGAGGAAAGTAAAGCCTTGAGAGGGAACAAAGAAGGGTGATTCAGGAGACACCTTAAGCAGGGACATGAAGAGCAAGAACAGGGATAGTCTAACAGAACAGGGACAAAAACAAAAAAGGAATGAATAGGGACAGGAAAACGAAACAGGGACAAAAACAGAAAAGAAATGATCAGGTCCAGGCTAACAGAACAGGGATGACCAAAAAGAGCATATGGGAGGGTCACGATGGTTTACGCAGGACCCCCAAACAAGGACTCCAGGAGTTGGAGGGGCAGCCAGAGCCCCCCAGCTGGGCAGCACTCAGTGCCTGCCTCTCCCAGGGATGGGGTTGCAAAGTTTGTTGAAGATAGACTTAGTATGCCTGGCAGTTTTTCTCTGTGTTTTAGTCTGTGTTGATCCTGCCTTCTTAATTTGTGTTAATCGCGCTTCCTTAAGTTACTAAAGAAGGGGAAGATGTGGGAGTGTGGCCATGGGGGTCGACAAGCCCCATGGTTGGTGATCACATCCGACTCTTAAAGATGAGTCCATCAGGAAAGTAAAGCCTTGACAGGGAACAAAGAAGGGTGATTCAGGAGACACCTTAAGCAGGGACATGAAGAACAGGAACAGGGATAGTCTAACAGAACAGGGACAAAAACAAAAAAGGAATGAATAGGGACATGCTATCAGAACAGGGACAAACAAAAAACAGCGTATGGGAGGGTCTCGCTGGCATAGGCAGGACCCCCAAACAAGGACTCCAGGAGTTGGAGGGGCAGCCAGAGCCCCCCGGCTGGGCAGCACTCAGTGCCTGCCTCTCCCAGGGTTGTGGTTACAAAGTTTGTTAAAGATGGAATTAGTATGCCTCGCAGTTTTTCTCTGTATTTTAATTTGTGTTAATAGTGCTTTCTTAATTTGTGTTTCTCTAGCTTTCTTAATTTCTGTTAATCGCGCCTTCTTAATTTGGGTTAAACCTGCTTTCTTAATTTGTGTTAATCGAGCTCTTTTATGTTAATAAAGAAGGGGGAGTTGTGGGAGCATGGCCATGGTGGTCGACAAGTCCCATGGTTGGTGATAACATCCGACTCTTAAAGATGAGGCCATCAGGAAAGTAAAGAGTTGAGAGGGAACAAAGAAGGGTGATTCAGGAGACACCTTAAACAGGGACGTGAAGAACAGGAACAGGGATAGTCTAACAGAACAGGGACAAAAACAAAAAAGGAATGAATAGGGACAGGCTAACAGAGCAGGGAGAAACAAAAAACAGCATATGGGAGGGTCCCACTGGTGTATGCTGGACACACAAACAAGGACTCCAGGAGTTGGAGGGGCAGCCAGAGCCCCCCGGCTGGGCAGCACTCAGTGCCTGCCTCTCCCAGGGATGGTTTTACAAAGATTGTTAAAGATAGACTTAGTATGCCTGGCAGCTTTTCTCTGTGTTTTAGTTTGTGTTGATCCTGCCTTTTTAATTTGTGTTAATCGCGCTTTCTTATGTTAATAAAGAAGGGGGAGATGTGGGAGTGTGGCCATGGGGGTCGACAAGCCCCATGGTTGGTGATCACATCCAACTGTTGAAGTAGAGACCATCAGGAAAGTAAAGCCTTGAGAGGGAACAAAGAAGGGTGATTCAGGAGACACCTTAAACAGGGACATGAAGAACAGGAACAGGGATAGTCTAACAGAACAGGGACAAAAACAAAAAAGGAATGAATAGGGACAGGCTATCAGAACAGGGACAAACAAAAAACAGCGTATGGGAGGGTCTCGCTGGCATAGGCAGGACCCACAAACAAGGACTCCAGGAGTTGGAGGGGCAGCCAGAGCCCCCTGGCTGGGCAGCACTCAGTGCCTGCCTCTCACACGGCTGGTTTTACAAAGATTGTTAAAGATAGACTTAGTATGCCTGGCAGCTTTTCTCTGTGTTTTAGTTTGTGTTGATCCTGCCTTCTTAATTTGTGTTAATCGTGCTTTCTTAAGTTAATAAAGAAGGGGAAGATGTGGGAGTGTGGCCATGGGGGTCGACAAGCCCCATGGTTGGTGATAACATCGGACTCTTAAAGATGAGACCATCAGGAATTTAAAGAGTTGAGAGGGAACAAAGAAGGGTGATTCAGGTGACACCTTGTTGTCTGGGGTGGCTTGTTCTCCAGCCATTAAAGCATGGAACTTGCTGGGTGTTTGCTGTTGCCGGGCAAAGTTGTTGACCAATGACTAGATAGTGGAGAGGTACTGCTGTGAGGCGGAAATTAAAGGAAGGGAGCCTTTCCTGAATAAGGGATAGAATGAAGTTGTGCCCTCACTCGGAGAGATGAAGTTATGCCTTCAGTAAGAGAGAGTTCAAGTTATGTCATCAATAAAGAGGTAGCAGTTACAGATCCTGAAAGAACCCCGTTGTCCGTGCGGTCTTTACGCCACAAATCGCCCCCCAACAGGGACATGAAAACGAACAGGGACAAGAAGAAAACAAACAGGGACATGAAGAACAGGAACAGGGACAGGCTAACAGCACAGGGACAGAAACAATAAAGGAATGAATAGGGACAGGCAAACGGAACAGGGACAAAAACAGAAAAGGAATGAATAGGTACAGGCTAACAGAACAGGGACGAACAAAAAGAGCTTATGGGAGGGTCACGCTGGCTTACGCAGGACCCCCAAACAAGGACTCCAGGAGTTGGAGGGGCAGCCAGAGCCCCCCGGCTGGGCAGCACTCAGTGCCTGCCTCTCCCAGGGATGGGGTTGCAAAGTTTGTTAAACATAGACTTAGTATGCCTGGCAGTTTTTCTCTGTGTTTTAGTTTGTGTTGATCCTGCCTTCTTAATTTGTGTTAATCGTGCTTTCTTATGTTAATAAAGAAGGGGAAGATGTGGGAGTGTAGCCATGGGGGTCGACAAGCCCCATGGTTGGTGATAACATCGGACTCTTAAAGATGAGACCATGAGGAAAGTAAAGCCTTGAGAGGGAACAAAGAAGGGTGATTCAGGAGACACCTTAAGCAGGGACATGAAGAACAGGAACAGGGATAGTCTAACAGAACAGGGACAAATACAAAAAAGGAATGAATAGGGACAGGCTATCAGAACAGGGACAAACAAAAAACAGCATATGGGAGGGTCTCGCTGGCATAGGCAGGACCTACAAACAAGGACTCCAGGAGTTGGAGGGGCAGCCAGAGCCCCCCAGCTGGGCAGCACTCAGTGCCTGCCTCTCCCAGGGATGGGGTTACAAAGTTTGTAAAAGATGGAATTAGTATGCCTGGCAGTTTTTCTCTGTGTTTTAGTTTGTGTTAATAGTGCTTTCTTAATTTGTGTTACTCTTGCTTTCTTAATTTCTGATAATCACGCCTTCTTAATTTGTGTTAAACCTGCTTTCTTAATTTGTGTTAATCGAGCTCTTTTATGTTAATAAAGAAGGGGGAGATGTGGGAGCATGGCCATGGGGGTCCACAAGTCCCATGGTTGGTGATAACATCCGACTCTTAAAGATGAGGCCATCAGGAAAGTAAAGAGTTGAGAGGGAACAAAGAAGGGTGATTCAGGAGACACCTTAAACAGGGACATGAAGAACAGGAACAGGGACAGGCTAACAGAGCAGGGAGAAACAAAAAACAGCATATGGGAGGGTCCCACTGGCATAGGCAGGACCCACAAACAAGGACTCCAGGAGTTGGAGGGGCAGCCAGAGCCCCCCGGCTGGGCAGCACTCAGTGCCTGCCTCTCCCAGGGATGGTTTTACAAAGGTTGTTTAACATAGACTTAGTATGCCTGGCAGTTTTTCTCTGTGTTTTAGTTTGTGTTGATCCTGCCTTCTTAATTTGTGTTAATTGCGCTTTCTTATGTTAATAAAGAAGGGGAAGATGTGGGAGTGTGGCCATGGGGGTCGACAAGCCCCATGGTTGGTGATAACATCGGACTCTTAAAGATGAGACCATGAGGAAAGTAAAGCCTTGAGAGGGAACAAAGAAGGGTGATTCAGGAGACACCTTAAGCAGGGACATGAAGAACAGGAACAGGGATAGTCTAACAGAACAGGGACAAATACAAAAAAGGAATGAATAGGGACAGGCTATCAGAACAGGGACAAACAAAAAACAGCGTATGGGAGGGTCTCGCTGGCATAGGCAGGACCTACAAACAAGGACTCCAGGAGTTGGAGGGGCAGCCAGAGCCCCCCAGCTGGGCAGCACTCAGTGCCTCCCTCTCCCAGGGATGGGGTTACAAAGTTTGTAAAAGATGGAATTAGTATGCCTGGCAGTTTTTCTCTGTGTTTTAGTTTGTGTTAATAGTGCTTTCTTAATTTGTGTTACTCTTGCTTTCTTAATTTCTGATAATCGCGCCTTCTTAATTTGTGTTAAACCTGCTTTCTTAATTTGTGTTAATCGAGCTCTTTTATGTTAATAAAGAAGGGGGAGATGTGGGAGCATGGCCATGGGGGTCGACAAGTCCCATGGTTGGTGATAACATCCGACTCTTAAAGATGAGGCCATCAGGAAACTAAAGAGTTGAGAGGGAACAAAGAAGGGTGATTCAGGAGACACCTTCTTGTCTGGGGTGGCTAGTTCTCCAGCCATTAATGCATGGAAGTGGCTGGGTGTTTGCTGTTGCCGGGCAAAGTTGTTGACCAATGACTAGTTAGTGGAAAGGTACTGCTGTGAGGCGGAAGTTATAGGAAGGGAGCCTTTCCTGAATAAGGGATAGAATGAAGTTGTGCCCTCACTCTGAGAGATGAAGTTATGCCCTCAGTAAGAGAGAGTTCAAGTTATGTCATCAATAAAGAGGTAGCAGTTACAGATCCTGAAAGAACCCCGGTGTCCGTGCGGTCTTTACGCCACAAATCGCCCCCCAACAGGGACATGAAAACGAACAGGGACGAGAGGAAAACAAACAGGGACATGAAGAAGAGGAACAGGGACAGGCAAACAGAACAGGGACAAAAACAAAAAAGGAATGAATAGGGACAGGCAAACGGAACAGGGACAAAAACAGAAAAGGAATGATCAGGTCCAGGCTAACAGAACAGGGATGACCAAAAAGAGCATATGGGAGGGTCACGATGGTTTACGCAGGACCCCCAAACAAGGACTCCAGGAGTTGAAGGGGCAGCCAGAGCCCCCCGGCTGGGCAGCACTCAGTGCCTGCCTCTCCCAGGGATGGGGTTATAAAGTTTGTTAAAGATGGAATTAGTCTGCCTGGCAGTTTTTCTCTGTGTTTTAGTTTGTGTTGATCCTGCCTTCTTAATTTGTGTTAATCGCGCTTTCTTATGTTAATAAAGAAGGGGAAGATGTGGGAGTGTGGCCATGGGGGTCGACAAGCCCCATGGTTGGTGATAACATCGGACTCTTAAAGATGAGACCATGAGGAAAGTAAAGCCTTGAGAGGGAACAAAGAAGGGTGATTCAGGAGACACCTTAAGCAGGGACATGAAGAACAGGAACAGGGATAGTCTAACAGAACAGGGACAAATACAAAAAAGGAATGAATAGGGACAGGCTATCAGAACAGGGACAAACAAAAAACAGCATATGGGAGGGTCTCGCTGGCATAGGCAGGACCTACAAACAAGGACTCCAGGAGTTGGAGGGGCAGCCAGAGCCCCCCAGCTGGGCAGCACTCAGTGCCTGCCTCTCCCAGGGATGGGGTTACAAAGTTTGTAAAAGATGGAATTAGTATGCCTGGCAGTTTTTCTCTGTGTTTTAGTTTGTGTTAATAGTGCTTTCTTAATTTGTGTTACTCTTGCTTTCTTAATTTCTGATAATCACGCCTTCTTAATTTGTGTTAAACCTGCTTTCTTAATTTGTGTTAATCGAGCTCTTTTATGTTAATAAAGAAGGGGGAGATGTGGGAGCATGGCCATGGGGGTCCACAAGTCCCATGGTTGGTGATAACATCCGACTCTTAAAGATGAGGCCATCAGGAAAGTAAAGAGTTGAGAGGGAACAAAGAAGGGTGATTCAGGAGACACCTTAAACAGGGACATGAAGAACAGGAACAGGGACAGGCTAACAGAGCAGGGAGAAACAAAAAACAGCATATGGGAGGGTCCCACTGGCATAGGCAGGACCCACAAACAAGGACTCCAGGAGTTGGAGGGGCAGCCAGAGCCCCCCGGCTGGGCAGCACTCAGTGCCTGCCTCTCCCAGGGATGGTTTTACAAAGGTTGTTTAACATAGACTTAGTATGCCTGGCAGTTTTTCTCTGTGTTTTAGTTTGTGTTGATCCTGCCTTCTTAATTTGTGTTAATTGCGCTTTCTTATGTTAATAAAGAAGGGGAAGATGTGGGAGTGTGGCCATGGGGGTCGACAAGCCCCATGGTTGGTGATAACATCGGACTCTTAAAGATGAGACCATGAGGAAAGTAAAGCCTTGAGAGGGAACAAAGAAGGGTGATTCAGGAGACACCTTAAGCAGGGACATGAAGAACAGGAACAGGGATAGTCTAACAGAACAGGGACAAATACAAAAAAGGAATGAATAGGGACAGGCTATCAGAACAGGGACAAACAAAAAACAGCGTATGGGAGGGTCTCGCTGGCATAGGCAGGACCTACAAACAAGGACTCCAGGAGTTGGAGGGGCAGCCAGAGCCCCCCAGCTGGGCAGCACTCAGTGCCTCCCTCTCCCAGGGATGGGGTTACAAAGTTTGTAAAAGATGGAATTAGTATGCCTGGCAGTTTTTCTCTGTGTTTTAGTTTGTGTTAATAGTGCTTTCTTAATTTGTGTTACTCTTGCTTTCTTAATTTCTGATAATCGCGCCTTCTTAATTTGTGTTAAACCTGCTTTCTTAATTTGTGTTAATCGAGCTCTTTTATGTTAATAAAGAAGGGGGAGATGTGGGAGCATGGCCATGGGGGTCGACAAGTCCCATGGTTGGTGATAACATCCGACTCTTAAAGATGAGGCCATCAGGAAACTAAAGAGTTGAGAGGGAACAAAGAAGGGTGATTCAGGAGACACCTTCTTGTCTGGGGTGGCTAGTTCTCCAGCCATTAATGCATGGAAGTGGCTGGGTGTTTGCTGTTGCCGGGCAAAGTTGTTGACCAATGACTAGTTAGTGGAAAGGTACTGCTGTGAGGCGGAAGTTATAGGAAGGGAGCCTTTCCTGAATAAGGGATAGAATGAAGTTGTGCCCTCACTCTGAGAGATGAAGTTATGCCCTCAGTAAGAGAGAGTTCAAGTTATGTCATCAATAAAGAGGTAGCAGTTACAGATCCTGAAAGAACCCCGGTGTCCGTGCGGTCTTTACGCCACAAATCGCCCCCCAACAGGGACATGAAAACGAACAGGGACGAGAGGAAAACAAACAGGGACATGAAGAAGAGGAACAGGGACAGGCAAACAGAACAGGGACAAAAACAAAAAAGGAATGAATAGGGACAGGCAAACGGAACAGGGACAAAAACAGAAAAGGAATGATCAGGTCCAGGCTAACAGAACAGGGATGACCAAAAAGAGCATATGGGAGGGTCACGATGGTTTACGCAGGACCCCCAAACAAGGACTCCAGGAGTTGAAGGGGCAGCCAGAGCCCCCCGGCTGGGCAGCACTCAGTGCCTGCCTCTCCCAGGGATGGGGTTATAAAGTTTGTTAAAGATGGAATTAGTCTGCCTGGCAGTTTTTCTCTGTGTTTTAGTTTGTGTTGATCCTGCCTTCTTAATTTGTGTTAATCGCGCTTTCTTATGTTAATAAAGAAGGGGAAGATGTGGGAGTGTGGCCATGGGGGTCGACAAGCCCCATGGTTGGTGATAACATCGGACTCTTAAAGATGAGACCATGAGGAAAGTAAAGCCTTGAGAGGGAACAAAGAAGGGTGATTCAGGAGACACCTTAAGCAGGGACATGAAGAACAGGAACAGGGATAGTCTAACAGAACAGGGACAAATACAAAAAAGGAATGAATAGGGACAGGCTATCAGAACAGGGACAAACAAAAAACAGCATATGGGAGGGTCTCGCTGGCATAGGCAGGACCTACAAACAAGGACTCCAGGAGTTGGAGGGGCAGCCAGAGCCCCCCAGCTGGGCAGCACTCAGTGCCTGCCTCTCCCAGGGATGGGGTTACAAAGTTTGTAAAAGATGGAATTAGTATGCCTGGCAGTTTTTCTCTGTGTTTTAGTTTGTGTTAATAGTGCTTTCTTAATTTGTGTTACTCTTGCTTTCTTAATTTCTGATAATCACGCCTTCTTAATTTGTGTTAAACCTGCTTTCTTAATTTGTGTTAATCGAGCTCTTTTATGTTAATAAAGAAGGGGGAGATGTGGGAGCATGGCCATGGGGGTCCACAAGTCCCATGGTTGGTGATAACATCCAACTCTTAAAGATGAGGCCATC
The DNA here is from genome assembly GCF_964034855.1 of Anser brachyrhynchus. NCBI lineage: Eukaryota > Metazoa > Chordata > Aves > Anseriformes > Anatidae > Anser > Anser brachyrhynchus. The sequence goes on from NW_027664014.1 coordinate 106,370, forward strand.
AGGAAAGTAAAGAGTTGAGAGGGAACAAAGAAGGGTGATTCAGGAGACACCTTAAACAGGGACATGAAGAACAGGAACAGGGACAGGCTAACAGAGCAGGGAGAAACAAAAAACAGCATATGGGAGGGTCCCACTGGCATAGGCAGGACCCACAAACAAGGACTCCAGGAGTTGGAGGGGCAGCCAGAGCCCCCCGGCTGGGCAGCACTCAGTGCCTGCCTCTCCCAGGGATGGTTTTACAAAGGTTGTTTAACATAGACTTAGTATGCCTGGCAGTTTTTCTCTGTGTTTTAGTTTGTGTTGATCCTGCCTTCTTAATTTGTGTTAATCGCGCTTTCTTAAGTTAATAAAGAAGGGGAAGATGTGGGAGTGTGGCCATGGGGGTCGACAAGCCCCATGGTTGGTGATAACATCGGACTCTTAAAGATGAGACCATCAGTAAAGTAAAGCCTTGAGAGGGAACAAAGAAGGGTGATTCAGGAGACACCTTAACCAGGGACATGAAGAACAGGAACAGGGATAGTCTAACAGAACAGGGAGGAAAACAAAAAAGGAATGAATAGGGACAGGCTATCAGAACAGGGACAAACAAAAAACAGCGTATGGGAGGGTCTCGCTGGCATAGGCAGGACCCCCAAACAAGGACTCCAGGAGTTGGAGGGGCAGCCAGAGCCCCCCGGCTGGGCAGCACTCAGTGCCTGCCTCTCCCAGGGTTGTGGTTACAAAGTTTGTTAAAGATGGAATTAGTATGCCTCGCAGTTTTTCTCTGTGTTTTAATTTGTGTTAATAGTGCTTTCTTAATTTGTGTTTCTCTAGCTTTCTTAATTTCTGTTAATCGCGCCTTCTTAATTTGGGTTAAACCTGCTTTCTTAATTCGTGTTAATCGAGCTCTTTTATGTTAATAAAGAAGGGGGAGTTGTGGGAGCATGGCCATGGTGGTCGACAAGTCCCATGGTTGGTGATAACATCCGACTCTTAAAGATGAGGCCATCAGGAAAGTAAAGAGTTGAGAGGGAACAAAGAAGGGTGATTCAGGAGACACCTTAAACAGGGACGTGAAGAACAGGAACAGGGATAGTCTAACAGAACAGGGACAAAAACAAAAAAGGAATGAATAGGGACAGGCTAACAGAGCAGGGAGAAACAAAAAACAGCATATGGGAGGGTCCCACTGGTGTATGCTGGACACACAAACAAGGACTCCAGGAGTTGGAGGGGCAGCCAGAGCCCCCCGGCTGGGCAGCACTCAGTGCCTGCCTCTCCCAGGGATGGTTTTACAAAGATTGTTAAAGATAGACTTAGTATGCCTGGCAGCTTTTCTCTGTGTTTTAGTTTGTGTTGATCCTGCCTTTTTAATTTGTGTTAATCGCGCTTTCTTATGTTAATAAAGAAGGGGGAGATGTGGGAGTGTGGCCATGGGGGTCGACAAGCCCCATGGTTGGTGATCACATCCAACTGTTGAAGTAGAGACCATCAGGAAAGTAAAGCCTTGAGAGGGAACAAAGAAGGGTGATTCAGGAGACACCTTAAACAGGGACATGAAGAACAGGAACAGGGATAGTCTAACAGAACAGGGACAAAAACAAAAAAGGAATGAATAGGGACAGGCTATCAGAACAGGGACAAACAAAAAACAGCGTATGGGAGGGTCTCGCTGGCATAGGCAGGACCCACAAACAAGGACTCCAGGAGTTGGAGGGGCAGCCAGAGCCCCCTGGCTGGGCAGCACTCAGTGCCTGCCTCTCACACGGCTGGTTTTACAAAGATTGTTAAAGATAGACTTAGTATGCCTGGCAGCTTTTCTCTGTGTTTTAGTTTGTGTTGATCCTGCCTTCTTAATTTGTGTTAATCGTGCTTTCTTAAGTTAATAAAGAAGGGGAAGATGTGGGAGTGTGGCCATGGGGGTCGACAAGCCCCATGGTTGGTGATAACATCGGACTCTTAAAGATGAGACCATCAGGAATTTAAAGAGTTGAGAGGGAACAAAGAAGGGTGATTCAGGTGACACCTTGTTGTCTGGGGTGGCTTGTTCTCCAGCCATTAAAGCATGGAACTTGCTGGGTGTTTGCTGTTGCCGGGCAAAGTTGTTGACCAATGACTAGATAGTGGAGAGTTACTGCTGTGAGGCGGAAATTAAAGGAAGGGAGCCTTTCCTGAATAAGGGATAGAATGAAGTTGTGCCCTCACTCGGAGAGATGAAGTTATGCCTTCAGTAAGAGAGAGTTCAAGTTATGTCATCAATAAAGAGGTAGCAGTTACAGATCCTGAAAGAACCCCGTTGTCCGTGCGGTCTTTACGCCACAAATCGCCCCCCAACAGGGACATGAAAACGAACAGGGACAAGAAGAAAACAAACAGGGACATGAAGAACAGGAACAGGGACAGGCTAACAGCACAGGGACAGAAACAATAAAGGAATGAATAGGGACAGGCAAACGGAACAGGGACAAAAACAGAAAAGGAATGAATAGGTACAGGCTAACAGAACAGGGACGAACAAAAAGAGCTTATGGGAGGGTCACGCTGGCTTACGCAGGACCCCCAAACAAGGACTCCAGGAGTTGGAGGGGCAGCCAGAGCCCCCCGGCTGGGCAGCACTCAGTGCCTGCCTCTCCCAGGGATGGGGTTGCAAAGTTTGTTAAACATAGACTTAGTATGCCTGGCAGTTTTTCTCTGTGTTTTAGTTTGTGTTGATCCTGCCTTCTTAATTTGTGTTAATCGTGCTTTCTTATGTTAATAAAGAAGGGGAAGATGTGGGAGTGTAGCCATGGGGGTCGACAAGCCCCATGGTTGGTGATAACATCGGACTCTTAAAGATGAGACCATGAGGAAAGTAAAGCCTTGAGAGGGAACAAAGAAGGGTGATTCAGGAGACACCTTAAGCAGGGACATGAAGAACAGGAACAGGGATAGTCTAACAGAACAGGGACAAATACAAAAAAGGAATGAATAGGGACAGGCTATCAGAACAGGGACAAACAAAAAACAGCATATGGGAGGGTCTCGCTGGCATAGGCAGGACCTACAAACAAGGACTCCAGGAGTTGGAGGGGCAGCCAGAGCCCCCCAGCTGGGCAGCACTCAGTGCCTGCCTCTCCCAGGGATGGGGTTACAAAGTTTGTAAAAGATGGAATTAGTATGCCTGGCAGTTTTTCTCTGTGTTTTAGTTTGTGTTAATAGTGCTTTCTTAATTTGTGTTACTCTTGCTTTCTTAATTTCTGATAATCACGCCTTCTTAATTTGTGTTAAACCTGCTTTCTTAATTTGTGTTAATCGAGCTCTTTTATGTTAATAAAGAAGGGGGAGATGTGGGAGCATGGCCATGGGGGTCCACAAGTCCCATGGTTGGTGATAACATCCGACTCTTAAAGATGAGGCCATCAGGAAAGTAAAGAGTTGAGAGGGAACAAAGAAGGGTGATTCAGGAGACACCTTAAACAGGGACATGAAGAACAGGAACAGGGACAGGCTAACAGAGCAGGGAGAAACAAAAAACAGCATATGGGAGGGTCCCACTGGCATAGGCAGGACCCACAAACAAGGACTCCAGGAGTTGGAGGGGCAGCCAGAGCCCCCCGGCTGGGCAGCACTCAGTGCCTGCCTCTCCCAGGGATGGTTTTACAAAGGTTGTTTAACATAGACTTAGTATGCCTGGCAGTTTTTCTCTGTGTTTTAGTTTGTGTTGATCCTGCCTTCTTAATTTGTGTTAATTGCGCTTTCTTATGTTAATAAAGAAGGGGAAGATGTGGGAGTGTGGCCATGGGGGTCGACAAGCCCCATGGTTGGTGATAACATCGGACTCTTAAAGATGAGACCATGAGGAAAGTAAAGCCTTGAGAGGGAACAAAGAAGGGTGATTCAGGAGACACCTTAAGCAGGGACATGAAGAACAGGAACAGGGATAGTCTAACAGAACAGGGACAAATACAAAAAAGGAATGAATAGGGACAGGCTATCAGAACAGGGACAAACAAAAAACAGCGTATGGGAGGGTCTCGCTGGCATAGGCAGGACCTACAAACAAGGACTCCAGGAGTTGGAGGGGCAGCCAGAGCCCCCCAGCTGGGCAGCACTCAGTGCCTCCCTCTCCCAGGGATGGGGTTACAAAGTTTGTAAAAGATGGAATTAGTATGCCTGGCAGTTTTTCTCTGTGTTTTAGTTTGTGTTAATAGTGCTTTCTTAATTTGTGTTACTCTTGCTTTCTTAATTTCTGATAATCGCGCCTTCTTAATTTGTGTTAAACCTGCTTTCTTAATTTGTGTTAATCGAGCTCTTTTATGTTAATAAAGAAGGGGGAGATGTGGGAGCATGGCCATGGGGGTCGACAAGTCCCATGGTTGGTGATAACATCCGACTCTTAAAGATGAGGCCATCAGGAAACTAAAGAGTTGAGAGGGAACAAAGAAGGGTGATTCAGGAGACACCTTCTTGTCTGGGGTGGCTAGTTCTCCAGCCATTAATGCATGGAAGTGGCTGGGTGTTTGCTGTTGCCGGGCAAAGTTGTTGACCAATGACTAGTTAGTGGAAAGGTACTGCTGTGAGGCGGAAGTTATAGGAAGGGAGCCTTTCCTGAATAAGGGATAGAATGAAGTTGTGCCCTCACTCTGAGAGATGAAGTTATGCCCTCAGTAAGAGAGAGTTCAAGTTATGTCATCAATAAAGAGGTAGCAGTTACAGATCCTGAAAGAACCCCGGTGTCCGTGCGGTCTTTACGCCACAAATCGCCCCCCAACAGGGACATGAAAACGAACAGGGACGAGAGGAAAACAAACAGGGACATGAAGAAGAGGAACAGGGACAGGCAAACAGAACAGGGACAAAAACAAAAAAGGAATGAATAGGGACAGGCAAACGGAACAGGGACAAAAACAGAAAAGGAATGATCAGGTCCAGGCTAACAGAACAGGGATGACCAAAAAGAGCATATGGGAGGGTCACGATGGTTTACGCAGGACCCCCAAACAAGGACTCCAGGAGTTGAAGGGGCAGCCAGAGCCCCCCGGCTGGGCAGCACTCAGTGCCTGCCTCTCCCAGGGATGGGGTTATAAAGTTTGTTAAAGATGGAATTAGTCTGCCTGGCAGTTTTTCTCTGTGTTTTAGTTTGTGTTGATCCTGCCTTCTTAATTTGTGTTAATTGCGCTTTCTTATGTTAATAAAGAAGGGGAAGATGTGGGAGTGTGGCCATGGGGGTCGACAAGCCCCATGGTTGGTGATAACATCGGACTCTTAAAGATGAGACCATGAGGAAAGTAAAGCCTTGAGAGGGAACAAAGAAGGGTGATTCAGGAGACACCTTAAGCAGGGACATGAAGAACAGGAACAGGGATAGTCTAACAGAACAGGGACAAATACAAAAAAGGAATGAATAGGGACAGGCTATCAGAACAGGGACAAACAAAAAACAGCATATGGGAGGGTCTCGCTGGCATAGGCAGGACCTACAAACAAGGACTCCAGGAGTTGGAGGGGCAGCCAGAGCCCCCCAGCTGGGCAGCACTCAGTGCCTGCCTCTCCCAGGGATGGGGTTACAAAGTTTGTAAAAGATGGAATTAGTATGCCTGGCAGTTTTTCTCTGTGTTTTAGTTTGTGTTAATAGTGCTTTCTTAATTTGTGTTACTCTTGCTTTCTTAATTTCTGATAATCACGCCTTCTTAATTTGTGTTAAACCTGCTTTCTTAATTTGTGTTAATCGAGCTCTTTTATGTTAATAAAGAAGGGGGAGATGTGGGAGCATGGCCATGGGGGTCCACAAGTCCCATGGTTGGTGATAACATCCGACTCTTAAAGATGAGGCCATCAGGAAAGTAAAGAGTTGAGAGGGAACAAAGAAGGGTGATTCAGGAGACACCTTAAACAGGGACATGAAGAACAGGAACAGGGACAGGCTAACAGAGCAGGGAGAAACAAAAAACAGCATATGGGAGGGTCCCACTGGCATAGGCAGGACCCACAAACAAGGACTCCAGGAGTTGGAGGGGCAGCCAGAGCCCCCCGGCTGGGCAGCACTCAGTGCCTGCCTCTCCCAGGGATGGTTTTACAAAGGTTGTTTAACATAGACTTAGTATGCCTGGCAGTTTTTCTCTGTGTTTTAGTTTGTGTTGATCCTGCCTTCTTAATTTGTGTTAATTGCGCTTTCTTATGTTAATAAAGAAGGGGAAGATGTGGGAGTGTGGCCATGGGGGTCGACAAGCCCCATGGTTGGTGATAACATCGGACTCTTAAAGATGAGACCATGAGGAAAGTAAAGCCTTGAGAGGGAACAAAGAAGGGTGATTCAGGAGACACCTTAAGCAGGGACATGAAGAACAGGAACAGGGATAGTCTAACAGAACAGGGACAAATACAAAAAAGGAATGAATAGGGACAGGCTATCAGAACAGGGACAAACAAAAAACAGCGTATGGGAGGGTCTCGCTGGCATAGGCAGGACCTACAAACAAGGACTCCAGGAGTTGGAGGGGCAGCCAGAGCCCCCCAGCTGGGCAGCACTCAGTGCCTCCCTCTCCCAGGGATGGGGTTACAAAGTTTGTAAAAGATGGAATTAGTATGCCTGGCAGTTTTTCTCTGTGTTTTAGTTTGTGTTAATAGTGCTTTCTTAATTTGTGTTACTCTTGCTTTCTTAATTTCTGATAATCGCGCCTTCTTAATTTGTGTTAAACCTGCTTTCTTAATTTGTGTTAATCGAGCTCTTTTATGTTAATAAAGAAGGGGGAGATGTGGGAGCATGGCCATGGGGGTCGACAAGTCCCATGGTTGGTGATAACATCCGACTCTTAAAGATGAGGCCATCAGGAAACTAAAGAGTTGAGAGGGAACAAAGAAGGGTGATTCAGGAGACACCTTCTTGTCTGGGGTGGCTAGTTCTCCAGCCATTAATGCATGGAAGTGGCTGGGTGTTTGCTGTTGCCGGGCAAAGTTGTTGACCAATGACTAGTTAGTGGAAAGGTACTGCTGTGAGGCGGAAGTTATAGGAAGGGAGCCTTTCCTGAATAAGGGATAGAATGAAGTTGTGCCCTCACTCTGAGAGATGAAGTTATGCCCTCAGTAAGAGAGAGTTCAAGTTATGTCATCAATAAAGAGGTAGCAGTTACAGATCCTGAAAGAACCCCGGTGTCCGTGCGGTCTTTACGCCACAAATCGCCCCCCAACAGGGACATGAAAACGAACAGGGACGAGAGGAAAACAAACAGGGACATGAAGAAGAGGAACAGGGACAGGCAAACAGAACAGGGACAAAAACAAAAAAGGAATGAATAGGGACAGGCAAACGGAACAGGGACAAAAACAGAAAAGGAATGATCAGGTCCAGGCTAACAGAACAGGGATGACCAAAAAGAGCATATGGGAGGGTCACGATGGTTTACGCAGGACCCCCAAACAAGGACTCCAGGAGTTGAAGGGGCAGCCAGAGCCCCCCGGCTGGGCAGCACTCAGTGCCTGCCTCTCCCAGGGATGGGGTTATAAAGTTTGTTAAAGATGGAATTAGTCTGCCTGGCAGTTTTTCTCTGTGTTTTAGTTTGTGTTGATCCTGCCTTCTTAATTTGTGTTAATCGCGCTTTCTTATGTTAATAAAGAAGGGGAAGATGTGGGAGTGTGGCCATGGGGGTCGACAAGCCCCATGGTTCGTGATAACATCGGACTCTTAAAGATGAGACCATGAGGAAAGTAAAGCCTTGAGAGGGAACAAAGAAGGGTGATTCAGGAGACACCTTAAGCAGGGACATGAAGAACAGGAACAGGGATAGTCTAACAGAACAGGGACAAATACAAAAAAGGAATGAATAGGGACAGGCTATCAGAACAGGGACAAACAAAAAACAGCATATGGGAGGGTCTCGCTGGCATAGGCAGGACCTACAAACAAGGACTCCAGGAGTTGGAGGGGCAGCCAGAGCCCCCCAGCTGGGCAGCACTCAGTGCCTGCCTCTCCCAGGGATGGGGTTACAAAGTTTGTAAAAGATGGAATTAGTATGCCTGGCAGTTTTTCTCTGTGTTTTAGTTTGTGTTAATAGTGCTTTCTTAATTTGTGTTACTCTTGCTTTCTTAATTTCTGATAATCACGCCTTCTTAATTTGTGTTAAACCTGCTTTCTTAATTTGTGTTAATCGAGCTCTTTTATGTTAATAAAGAAGGGGGAGATGTGGGAGCATGGCCATGGGGGTCCACAAGTCCCATGGTTGGTGATAACATCCAACTCTTAAAGATGAGGCCATCAGGAAAGTAAAGAGTTGAGAGGGAACAAAGAAGGGTGATTCAGGAGACACCTTAAACAGGGACATGAAGAACAGGAACAGGGACAGGCTAACAGAGCAGGGAGAAACAAAAAACAGCATATGGGAGGGTCCCACTGGCATAGGCAGGACCCACAAACAAGGACTCCAGGAGTTGGAGGGGCAGCCAGAGCCCCCCGGCTGGGCAGCACTCAGTGCCTGCCTCTCCCAGGGATGGTTTTACAAAGGTTGTTTAACATAGACTTAGTATGCCTGGCAGTTTTTCTCTGTGTTTTAGTTTGTGTTGATCCTGCCTTCTTAATTTGTGTTAATCGCGCTTTCTTAAGTTAATAAAGAAGGGGAAGATGTGGGAGTGTGGCCATGGGGGTCGACAAGCCCCATGGTTGGTGATAACATCGGACTCTTAAAGATGAGACCATCAGTAAAGTAAAGCCTTGAGAGGGAACAAAGAAGGGTGATTCAGGAGACACCTTAACCAGGGACATGAAGAACAGGAACAGGGATAGTCTAACAGAACAGGGAGGAAAACAAAAAAGGAATGAATAGGGACAGGCTATCAGAACAGGGACAAACAAAAAACAGCGTATGGGAGGGTCTCGCTGGCATAGGCAGGACCTACAAACAAGGACTCCAGGAGTTGGAGGGGCAGCCAGAGCCCCCCAGCTGGGCAGCACTCAGTGCCTCCCTCTCCCAGGGATGGGGTTACAAAGTTTGTTAAAGATGGAATTAGTCTGCCTGGCAGTTTTTCTCTGTGTTTTAGTTTGTGTTAATAGTGCTTTCTTAATTTGTGTTACTCTTGCTTTCTTAATTTCTGATAATCACGCCTTCTTAATTTGTGTTAAACCTGCTTTCTTAATTTGTGTTAATCGAGCTCTTTTATGTTAATAAAGAAGGGGGAGATGTGGGAGCATGGCCATGGGGGTCCACAAGTCCCATGGTTGGTGATAACATCCGACTCTTAAAGATGAGGCCATCAGGAAAGTAAAGAGTTGAGAGGGAACAAAGAAGGGTGATTCAGGAGACACCTTAAACAGGGACATGAAGAACAGGAACAGGGACAGGCTAACAGAGCAGGGAGAAACAAAAAACAGCATATGGGAGGGTCCCACTGGCATAGGCAGGACCCACAAACAAGGACTCCAGGAGTTGGAGGGGCAGCCAGAGCCCCCCGGCTGGGCAGCACTCAGTGCCTGCCTCTCCCAGGGATGGTTTTACAAAGGTTGTTTAACATAGACTTAGTATGCCTGGCAGTTTTTCTCTGTGTTTTAGTTTGTGTTGATCCTGCCTTCTTAATTTGTGTTAATTGCGCTTTCTTATGTTAATAAAGAAGGGGAAGATGTGGGAGTGTGGCCATGGGGGTCGACAAGTCCCATGGTTGGTGATAACATCCGACTCTTAAAGATGAGGCCATCAGGAAACTAAAGAGTTGAGAGGGAACAAAGAAGGGTGATTCAGGAGACACCTTCTTGTCTGGGGTGGCTAGTTCTCCAGCCATTAATGCATGGAAGTGGCTGGGTGTTTGCTGTTGCCGGGCAAAGTTGTTGACCAATGACTAGTTAGTGGAAAGGTACTGCTGTGAGGCGGAAGTTATAGGAAGGGAGCCTTTCCTGAATAAGGGATAGAATGAAGTTGTGCCCTCACTCTGAGAGATGAAGTTATGCCCTCAGTAAGAGAGAGTTCAAGTTATGTCATCAATAAAGAGGTAGCAGTTACAGATCCTGAAAGAACCCCGGTGTCCGTGCGGTCTTTACGCCACAAATCGCCCCCCAACAGGGACATGAAAACGAACAGGGACGAGAGGAAAACAAACAGGGACATGAAGAAGAGGAACAGGGACAGGCAAACAGAACAGGGACAAAAACAAAAAAGGAATGAATAGGGACAGGCAAACGGAACAGGGACAAAAACAGAAAAGGAATGATCAGGTCCAGGCTAACAGAACAGGGATGACCAAAAAGAGCATATGGGAGGGTCACGATGGTTTACGCAGGACCCCCAAACAAGGACTCCAGGAGTTGAAGGGGCAGCCAGAGCCCCCCGGCTGGGCAGCACTCAGTGCCTGCCTCTCCCAGGGATGGGGTTATAAAGTTTGTTAAAGATGGAATTAGTCTGCCTGGCAGTTTTTCTCTGTGTTTTAGTTTGTGTTGATCCTGCCTTCTTAATTTGTGTTAATCGCGCTTTCTTATGTTAATAAAGAAGGGGAAGATGTGGGAGTGTGGCCATGGGGGTCGACAAGCCCCATGGTTGGTGATAACATCGGACTCTTAAAGATGAGACCATGAGGAAAGTAAAGCCTTGAGAGGGAACAAAGAAGGGTGATTCAGGAGACACCTTAAGCAGGGACATGAAGAACAGGAACAGGGATAGTCTAACAGAACAGGGACAAATACAAAAAAGGAATGAATAGGGACAGGCTATCAGAACAGGGACAAACAAAAAACAGCATATGGGAGGGTCTCGCTGGCATAGGCAGGACCTACAAACAAGGACTCCAGGAGTTGGAGGGGCAGCCAGAGCCCCCCAGCTGGGCAGCACTCAGTGCCTGCCTCTCCCAGGGATGGGGTTACAAAGTTTGTAAAAGATGGAATTAGTATGCCTGGCAGTTTTTCTCTGTGTTTTAGTTTGTGTTAATAGTGCTTTCTTAATTTGTGTTACTCTTGCTTTCTTAATTTCTGATAATCACGCCTTCTTAATTTGTGTTAAACCTGCTTTCTTAATTTGTGTTAATCGAGCTCTTTTATGTTAATAAAGAAGGGGGAGATGTGGGAGCATGGCCATGGGGGTCCACAAGTCCCATGGTTGGTGATAACATCCAACTCTTAAAGATGAGGCCATCAGGAAAGTAAAGAGTTGAGAGGGAACAAAGAAGGGTGATTCAGGAGACACCTTAAACAGGGACATGAAGAACAGGAACAGGGACAGGCTAACAGAGCAGGGAGAAACAAAAAACAGCATATGGGAGGGTCCCACTGGCATAGGCAGGACCCACAAACAAGGACTCCAGGAGTTGGAGGGGCAGCCAGAGCCCCCCGGCTGGGCAGCACTCAGTGCCTGCCTCTCCCAGGGATGGTTTTACAAAGGTTGTTTAACATAGACTTAGTATGCCTGGCAGTTTTTCTCTGTGTTTTAGTTTGTGTTGATCCTGCCTTCTTAATTTGTGTTAATCGCGCTTTCTTAAGTTAATAAAGAAGGGGAAGATGTGGGAGTGTGGCCATGGGGGTCGACAAGCCCCATGGTTGGTGATAACATCGGACTCTTAAAGATGAGACCATCAGTAAAGTAAAGCCTTGAGAGGGAACAAAGAAGGGTGATTCAGGAGACACCTTAACCAGGGACATGAAGAACAGGAACAGGGATAGTCTAACAGAACAGGGAGGAAAACAAAAAAGGAATGAATAGGGACAGGCTATCAGAACAGGGACAAACAAAAAACAGCGTATGGGAGGGTCTCGCTGGCATAGGCAGGACCTACAAACAAGGACTCCAGGAGTTGGAGGGGCAGCCAGAGCCCCCCAGCTGGGCAGCACTCAGTGCCTCCCTCTCCCAGGGATGGGGTTACAAAGTTTGTTAAAGATGGAATTAGTCTGCCTGGCAGTTTTTCTCTGTGTTTTAGTTTGTGTTAATAGTGCTTTCTTAATTTGTGTTACTCTTGCTTTCTTAATTTCTGTTAAGCGCGCCTTCTTAATTTGTGTTAAACCTGCTTTCTTAATTCGTGTTAATCGAGCTCTTTTATGTTAATAAAGAAGGGGGAGATGTGGGAGCCTGGCCATGGGGGTCGACAAGTCCCATGGTTGGTGATAACATCCGACTCTTAAAGATGAGGCCATCAGGAAAGTAAAGCCTTGAGAGGGAACAAAGAAGGGTGATTCAGGAGACACCTTAAGCAGGGACATGAAGAGCAGGAACAGGGACAGGCTAACAGAGCAGGGAGAAACAAAAAACAGCATATGGGAGGGTCCCACTGCCATATGCTGGACCCACAAACAAGGACTCCAGGAGTTGGAAGGGCAGTCAGAGCCCCCCGGCTGGGCAGTACTCAGTGCCTGCCTCTCCCAGGGATGGTTTTACAAAGGTTGTTAAAGATGGAATTAGTATGCCTGGCAGTTTTTCTCTGTGTTTTAGTTTGTGTTGATCCTGCCTTCTTAATTTGTGTTAATCGCGCTTTCTTATGTTAATAAAGAAGGGGAAGATGTGGGAGTGTGGCCATGGGGGTCGACAAGCCCCATGGTTGGTGATAACATCCGACTATTAAAGTAGAGACCATCAGGAAAGTAAAGCCTTGAGAGGGAGCAAAGAAGGGTGATTCAGGAGACACCTTAAACAGGGACATGAAGAACAGGAACAGGGATAGTCTAACAGAACAGGGACAAAAACAAAAAAGGAATGAATAGGGACAGGCTATCAGAACAGGGACAAACAAAAAACAGCATATGGGAGGGTCTCGCTGGCATAGGCAGGACCCACAAACAAGGACTCCAGGAGTTGGAGGGGCAGCCAGAGCCCCCTAGCTGGGCAGCACTCAGTGCCTGCCACTCCCCGGGATGGGGTTGCAAAGTTTGTTAAAGATAGTCTTAGTATGCCTGGCAGTTTTTCTCTGTGTTTTAGTTTGTGTTGATCCTGCCTTCTTAATTTGTGTTACTCTTGCTTTCTTAATTTCTGTTAATCGTGCCTTCTTAATTTGTGTTAAACCTGCTTTCTTAATTTGTGTTAATCGAACTCTTTTATGTTAATAAAGAAGGGGGAGTTGTGGGAGCATGGCCATGGGGGTCGACAAGTCCCATGTTTGGTGATAACATCCGACTCTTAAAGATGAGACCATGAGGAAAGTAAAGCTTTGAGAGGGAACAAAGAAGGGTGATTCAGGAGACACCTTAAACAGGGACATGAAGAACAGGAACAGGGATAGTCTAACAGAACAGGGACGAAAACAAAAAGGGAATGAATAGGGACAGGCTATCAGAACAGGGACAAACAAAAAACAGCATATGGGAGGGTCCCGCTGGCGTATGCTGGACCCACAAACAAGGACTCCAGGAGTTGGAGGGGCAGCCAGAGCCCCCCGGCTGGGCAGCACTCAGTGCCTGCCTCTCCCAGGGATGGTTTTACAAAGATTGTTAAAGATGGAATTAGTATGCCTGGCAGTTTTTCTCTGTGTTTTAGTTTGTGTTGATCCTGCCTTCTTAATTTGTGTTAATCGCGCTTTCTTAAGTTAATAAAGAAGGGGGAGATGTGGGAGTGTGGCCATGGGGGTCGAAAGGCCCCATGGTTGGTGATAACATCCAACTCTTAAGGATGAGACCATCAGGAATTTAAAGAGTTGAGAGGGAACAAAGAAGGGTGATTCAGGTAACACCTTGTTGTCTGGGGTGGCTTGTTCTCCAGCCATTAATGCATGGAAGTGGCTGGGTGTTTGGTGTTGCCGGGCAAAGTTGTTGACCAATGACTAGTTAGTGGAAAGGTACTGCTGTGAGGCGGAAATTATAGGAAGGGAGCCTTTCCTGAATAAGGGATAGAATGAAGTTGTGTCCTCACTCTGAGAGACGAACTTATGCCCTCAGTAAGAGAGAGTTCAAGTTATGTCATCAATAAAGAGGTAGCAGTTACAGATCCTGAAAGAACCCCGTTGTCCGTGCGGTCTTTACGCCACAAATAGCCCCCCAACAGGGACATGAAACGAACAGGGACGAGAAGAAAACAAACAGGGGAATGAAGAACAGGAACAGGGACAGGCTAACAGAACAGGGACAAAAACAAAAAAGGAATGAATAGGGACAGGCAAACGGAACAGGGACAAAAACAGAAAAGGAATGAATACGTACAGGCTAACAGAACAGGGACGAACAAAAAGAGCTTATGGGAGGGTCACGCTGGCTTACGCAGGACCCCCAAACAAGGACTCCAGGAGTTGGAGGGGCAGCCAGAGCCCCCCGACTGAGCAGCACTCAGTGCCTGCCTCTCCCAGGGACGGGGTTACAAAGTTTGTTAAAGATGGAATTAGTATGCCTGGCAGTTTTTCTCTGTATTTTAGTTTGTGTTAATAGTGCTTTCTTAATTCGTGTTACTCTTGCTTTCTTAATTTCTGTTAATCGCGCCTTCTTAATTTGTGTTAAACCTGCTTTCTTAATTTGTGTTAATCGAGCTCTTTTATGTTAATAAAGGAGGGGGAGATGTGGGAGCCTGGCCATGGTGTTAGACAAGCCCCATGGTTGGTGATAAGATCTGACTAATAAAGTAGAGACCATGAGGAAAGTAAAGCCTTGAGAGGGAACAAAGAAGGGTGATTCAGGAGACACCTTAAGCAGGGACATGAAGAGCAGGAACAGGGATAGTCTAACAGAACAGGGACAAAAACAAAAAAGGAATGAATAGGGACAGGAAAACGAAACAGGGACAAAAACAGAAAAGAAATGATCAGGTACAGGCTAACAGAACAGGGATGACCAAAAAGAGCATATGGGAGGGTCACGATGGTTTACGCAGGACCCACAAACAAGGACTCCAGGAGTTGGAGGGGCAGCCAGAGCCCCCCGGCTGGGCAGCACTCAGTGCCTGCCTCTCCCAGGGATGGGGTTGCAAAGTTTGTTGAAGATAGACTTAGTATGCCTGGCAGTTTTTCCCTGTGTTTTAGTTTGTGTTGATCCTGCCTTCTTAATTTGTGTTAATCGCGCTTTCTTAAGTTAATAAAGAAGGGGAAGATGTGGGAGTGTGGCCATGGGGGTCGACAAGCCCCATGGTTGGTGATCACATCCGACTCTTAAAGATGAGTCCATCAGGAAAGTAAAGCCTTGACAGGGAACAAAGAAGGGTGATTCAGGAGACACCTTAAGCAGGGACATGAAGAACAGGAACAGGGATAGTCTAACAGAACAGGGACAAAAACAAAAAAGGAATGAATAGGGACATGCTATCAGAACAGGGACAAACAAAAAACAGCGTATGGGAGGGTCTCGCTGGCATAGGCAGGACCCCCAAACAAGGACTCCAGGAGTTGGAGGGGCAGCCAGAGCCCCCCGGATGGGCAGCACTCAGTGCCTGCCTCTCCCAGGGTTGTGGTTACAAAGTTTGTTAAAGATGGAATTAGTATGCCTGGCAGTTTTTCTCTGTATTTTAATTTGTGTTAATAGTGCTTTCTTGTGTTAATAAAGAAGGGGGAGATGTGGGAGTGTGGCCATGGCGGTCGACAAGCCCCATGGTTGTTGATAACATCCAACTGTTGAAGTAGAGACCATCAGGAAAGTAAAGCCTTGAGAGGGAACAAAGAAGGGTGATTCAGGAGACACCTTAAACAGGGACATGAAGAACAGGAACAGGGATAGTCTAACAGAACAGGGACAAAAACAAAAAAGGAATGAATAGGGACAGGCTATCAGAACAGGGACAAACAAAAAACAGCGTATGGGAGGGTCTCGCTGGCATAGGCAGGACCCACAAACAAGGACTCCAGGAGTTGGAGGGGCAGCCAGAGCCCCCTGGCTGGGCAGCACTCAGTGCCTGCCTCTCACACGGCTGGTTTTACAAAGATTGTTAAAGATAGACTTAGTATGCCTGGCAGCTTTTCTCTGTGTTTTTGTTTGTGTTGATCCTGCCTTCTTAATTTGTGTTAATCGCGCTTTCTTAAGTTAATAAAGAAGGGGAAGATGTGGGAGTGTGGCCATGGGGGTCGACAAGCCCCATGGTTGGTAATAATATCCGACTCTTAAGGATGAGACCATCAGGAATTTAAAGAGTTGAGAGGGAACAAAGAAGGGTGATTCAGGTGACACCTTGTTGTCTGGGGTGGCTTGTTCTCCAGCCATTAAAGCATGGAAGTTGCTGGGTGTTTGCTGTTGCCGGGCAAAGTTGTTGACCAATGACTAGATAGTGGAGAGGTACTGCTGTGAGGCGGAAATTAAAGGAAGGGAGCCTTTCCTGAATAAGGGATAGAATGAAGTTGTGCCCTCACTCTGAGAGATGAAGTTATGCCCTCAGTAAGAGAGAGTTCAAGTTATGTCATCAATAAAGAGGTAGCAGTTACAGATCCTGAAAGAACCCCGTTGTCCGTGCGGTCTTTACGCCACAAATCGCCCCCCAACAGGGACATGAAATCGAACAGGGACAAGAAGAAAACAAACAGGGACATGAAGAACAGGAACAGGGACAGGCTAACAGCACAGGGACAAAACCAAAAAAGGAATGAATAGGGACAGGCAAACGGAACAGGGACAAAAACAGAAAAGGAATGAATAGGTACAGGCTAACAGAACAGGGACGAACAAAAAGAGCTTATGGGAGGGTCACGCTGGCTTGCGCAGGACCCCCAAACAAGGACTCCAGGAGTTGGAGGGGCAGCCAGAGCCCCCCGGCTGGGCAGCACTCAGTGCCTGCCTCTCCCAGGGATGGGGTTGCAAAGTTTGTTAAACGTAGACTTAGTATGCCTGGCAGTTTTTCTCTGTGTTTTAGTTTGTGTTGATCCTGCCTTCTTAATTTGTGTTAATCGCGCTTTCTTATGTTAATAAAGAAGGGGAAGATGTGGGAGTGTGGCCATGGGGGTCGACAAGCCCCATGGTTGGTGATAACATCCGACTCTTAAAGATGAGACCATGAGGAAAGTAAAGCCTTGAGAGGGAACAAAGAAGGGTGATTCAGGAGACACCTTAAACAGGGACATGAAGAACAGGAACAGGGACAGGCTAACAGAGCAGGGAGAAACAAAAAACAGCATATGGGAGGGTCCCACTGGCATAGGCAGGACCCACAAACAAGGACTCCAGGAGTTGGAGGGGCAGCCAGAGCCCCCCGGCTGGGCAGCACTCAGTGCCTGCCTCTCCCACGGCTGGTTTTACAAAGGTTGTTAAACATAGACTTAGTATGCCTGGCAGTTTTTCTCTGTGTTTTAGTTTGTGTTGATCCTGCCTACTTATTTTGTGTTAATCGTGCTTTCTTATGTTAATAAATAAGGGGGAGATGTGGGAGTGTGGCCATGGGGGTCGACAGGCCCCATGGTTGGTGATAACATCCGACTCTTAAGGATGAGGCCATCAGGAATTTAAAGAGTTGAGAGGGAACAAAGAAGGGTGATTCAGGTGACACCTTCTTGTCTGGGGTGGCTAGTTCTCCAGCCATTAATGCATGGAAGTGGCTGGGTGTTTGCTGTTGCCGGGCAAAGTTGTTGACCAATGACTACTTAGTGGAAAGGTACTGCTGTGAGGCGGAAATTAAAGGAAGGGAGCCTTTCCTGAATAAGGGATAGAATGAAGTTGTGCCCTCACTCTGAGAGATGAAGTTATGCCCTCAGTAAGAGAGAGTTCAAGTTATGTCATCAATAATGAGGTAGCAGTTACAGATCCTGAAAGAACCCCGTTGTCCGTGCGGTCTTTACGCCACAAATCGCCCCCCAACAGGGACATGAAAACGAACAGGGACGAGAAGAATACAAACAGGGACATGAAGAACAGGAGCAGGGACAGGCAAACAGAACAGGGACAAAAACAAAAAAGGAATGAATAGGGACAGGAAAACGAAACAGGGACAAAAACAGAAAAGAAATGATCAGGTACAGGCTAACAGAACAGGGATGACCAAAAAGAGCATATGGGAGGGTCACGATGGTTTACGCAGGACCCACAAACAAGGACTCCAGAAGTTGGAGGGGCAGCCAGAGCCCCCCAGCTGGGCAGCACTCAGTGCCAGCCTCTCCCAGGGATGGGGTTGCAAAGTTTGTTGAAGATAGACTTAGTATGCCTGGCAGGTTTTCTCTGTGTTTTAGTTTGTGTTGATCCTGCCTTCTTAATTTGTGTTAATCGCGCTTTCTTAAGTTAATAAAGAAGGGGAAGATGTGGGAGTGTGGCCATGGGGGTCGACAAGCCCCATGGTTGGTGATCAAATCCGACTCTTAAAGATGAGTCCATCAGGAAAGTAAAGCCTTGAGAGGGAACAAAGAAGGGTGATTCAGGAGACACCTTAAGCAGGGACATGAAGAACAGGAACAGGGATAGTCTAACAGAACAGGGACAAAAACAAAAAAGGAATGAATATGGACAGGCTAACAGAGCAGGGAGAAACAAAAAACAGCATATGGGAGGGTCCCACTGGCGTATGCTGGACACACAAACAAGGACTCCAGGAGTTGGAGGGGCAGCCAGAGCCCCCCGGCTGGGCAGCACTCAGTGCCTGCCTCTCCCAGGGATGGGGTTACAAAGGTTGTTAAACATAGACTTAATATGCCTGGCAGTTTTTCTCTGTTTTAGTTTGTGTTGATCCTGCCTTTTTAATTTGTGTTAATCGCGCTTTCTTATGTTAATAAAGAAGGGGGAGATGTGGGAGTGTGGCCATGGGGGTCGACAAGCCCCATGGTTGTTGATAACATCCAACTGTTGAAGTAGAGACCATCAGGAAAGTAAAGCCTTGAGAGGGAACAAAGAAGGGTGATTCAGGAGACACCTTAAACAGGGACATGAAGAACAGGAACAGGGATAGTCTAACAGAACAGGGACAAAAACAAAAAAGGAATGAATAGGGACAGGCTATCAGAACAGGGACAAACAAAAAACAGCGTATGGGAGGGTCTCGCTGGCATAGGCAGGACCCACAAACAAGGACTCCAGGAGTTGGAGTGTTAGTGTTGGGGAGAATCGAATGGATGTTCTATTAATGTTTCTCAGGTGATGGATCATACGGTATAATTAAATATTATTAAATGTACTTACATTATCAAGTAATCTATGTATACTGGAAACCTAGGGAGTACACTGAACATTTAAAGGAATCGTTGGAGGGGAACCCCGGGAGGGAATAGGTATAACCTGACCTTGGATAAGGGCCTGGAGATGATGAAATGAGTTGAAGCAGAACCAAGGAGCGGAGGGAGCATGCGTCGAGTGAGAAAGGTGAAAGAGTTCAGCGGAGAGGAAGACTCCTTACTTCATCTGGACGACCACCTGGACGACCACCAGAGTGCGCCACGCATGTGCATAGGGGAGGGGAGCTAATTAGAATGAAAAGCGAGGCTGATGTTGCAACCTGTAATGAATATGTATACCTGACGCAATATTGTATGTATAAATAACGGCTGGGAAGTAACGGGACTTGAAGCCAGATTTGGGCACCTGCCCCGGCTTCCAGCGCTGAATAAAGCACCTTCATATAATCACTTGGTGGTTATGTGGTTGCTACGCTAACATTTTGGCGACCCAGATGGGACAGCGTGGGCACTGCTGAGGCGTATCGTGTCTCGGTTTCGCTCCAGCCGGCACCGAGGGATTCTCGGGGAGCAGTCGACCACGACCGACCTCCGCTGCTCACGACGTACCACTGGAGTGGTAAGCAAAGGTGCTTTCAACTTTGGGTATTCGGTACCGATTTGGTTGGGAAAGCCTGCCGGTCAGACGCAGCGAAAGCCACGCTCGGTTGGGCAGGGAGCTCCCGGGGTAAGCCTAGGCGCCGTCCGTTAGACAGAGCGAAAGCTCTGCAGGTTCGGCATTGGTAATTGTATTGGTTTGTGCTGAAGGGTCAGCACCTGGTATTATTGGTATGTAAAAAGCGTGCTGCTGCTGCTCCGGCAGCTTTTGGGAAAGCACGCTGCTGCTCCGGCAGCTTCTGGAAAGTGTGCTGTTGCTGCTCCGGCAGCTTTCGGGAGAGTGTGTTGCTGCTCCGGCAGCTTTCGGGAGAGTGTGTTGCTGCTCCGGCAGCTTTTGGGTCCGTATCATAAGCTCAAAATGAAAAAGATTAAAGAAATTCTGGGAAAAGATGTACCTATCCCGCGGACATCCCCGCTGGGGTGTTTGCTAGCACACTGGAAAGAGGGAGGTTTTGGTCAAGAAATGCGGAAAGGAAAGCTGATTGATTATTGTAATATTTGGTGGCCACAGTATAAACTAGAGGACCAAGAAACTTGGCCTGAGAATGGAACATTGCAATATAATACAATTTTACAATTAATGCTATTTTGTAAGTGGGAAGGAAAATATGATGAACTGCTGTATGTGGAATTATTCTTTTATTTGCGCCGAAAGCCTGAATGGCACCATGCTTGTGGAATAATGGCGCTTGAAGTTTAAACTGAGGAACGTTGTTGTGCATGTACTAAGGAGGGACGCTGTATACAGCATCAGGCAATAGAGAATAATAAGTATTATGGGAAATGAATAATGGAAATATTGATCTGGAAGTTGCGCCGTCGGCTCCGCCGGAAGAGCCAGGACAGGGAGGGAAAAGAGAAAAGGAAGATAGCAGTAGTGATGGAGAATCCCCGATTTTAGTCTCCCCTGTGTCACATAGGACCCGGCAACAGCGAAGGGCAGGAGAAACTATAAACGAACAGGGAGGGAAAATAATCGCTCTCCTCAGGCAAGGAGTGGGGACAGAAGGACCGGTATATGTCAAGGTGCCTTTTTCAGCCGGGGACTTAATGATATGGAAACAAGCAGCCGGCACCTACAGGGAAAACCCAGATAAAGTAGCCAGGGTAATGAAAATGATAATTAAAACCCAAAATCCCGATTGGGATGATCTCCAGGTGATCCTGGATACTTTGATGGACTCGACAGAAAAAGACATGGTATTGCGGGCAGCCAGAGAGAGAGCCCGAGAAGATATATGAAATGGATTAGTGCTTGGAAATCTAGATCAAAACTTCCCCACTGAGGATCCCCAATGGGATTATAACACAGGGGATGGAATAAGGAGGCTGAAGAGATATCAAGATTGGGTACAAATCGGGGTACAGAATGCCATGCCCCGGACCATAAATTGGTCAAAATTGTATAATGTCAGGCAAGAAAAAGCGGAATCACCTTCCGCCTTTTTAGAGAGATTGAAAGAAACTGCTAAGAAATATACAGATTTAGACGTAGAGACTGAGCAAGCTAAAGCTCAATTAGCACTCATTTTCTTGGGACAAGCCCAAGAGGATATTAGGAAGAAATTGCAAAAGTTAGAAGGTGCAGATTTGAGAAATTTGGATAGGCTGTTGGAAATAGCCTGGAAAATCAAAACTAGCCCAGCCAGTAAAAATTGAACTTAAGGAAGGGGCCCGACCGGTACGGATTAAACAGTACCCGTTGAAGCTAGAAGCTAGGCTAGGGATAGTAAAGATTATAGATAAATTTCTTAGCTACCACATTCTGGAGGAATGCAAATCTGAATATAATACCCCAATTTTCCCAGTAAAGAAACCTAATGGGGAATACAGGCTAGTGCAGGACCTTAGGGCAATAAACGAAATAACAAAAGATATTCACCCAGTGGTGGCTAATCCTTATACATTGTTAACATCTGTAAAAGAGAAATATAAGTGGTTTACGGTAATTGATTTAAAAGACGCCTTCTTCTGCATACCCATTGACAAGGAAAGTAGAAAGCTTTTTGCTTTTGAATGGGAAAATCCACGGAACGGACGAAAGATGCAACTAACCTGGACAAGGTTGCCTCAAGGATTCAAGAATAGCCCGACCCTCTTCGGCAGTCAACTAGCTAAAGAAATAGAAGACTGGATTAACCAAGAACAGATTCAGGTACCAAAGGACCGATACTTGCTGCTACAATATGCAGACGATATATTAATAGCTACCGAAGGAGAGTCAGAATGTATTCAGGTAACTATTGATATTTTGAATCAATTGGGACTAAATGGGTACAAGGTTTCTAAACAAAAGGCACAAATCGCGTGCACAACAGTAATTTATTTGGGATGTGAAATTTCTCAAGGACAAAGAAAATTGGGAGTTAACCGAATACAAGCTATTTGTGAAATCCCCGAGCCGCGAAATCTGCACGAACTACGGGCTTTCCTAGGTATGGCCGGGTGGTGTAGACTGTGGGTAATGGACTATGGACTCATAGCAAAGCCCCTCTATGAAACCCAAAAGGCCTGTACATTTACCTGGGGAAAGCCACAACAAGAGGCCTTTAAGAAATTAAAAGAAGCCCTGATAAAGGCGCCTGCCTTGGGCTTGCCGGACTTATCAAAGGACTTTCAGCTGTTTGTGCATGAGAGACAACGATTGGCATTAGGAGTACTGACCCAGCGACTTGGGAGCTGGAAAAGACCTGTGGGGTATTTTTCTAAACAATTGGATGCGGTAAGCGCCGGATGGCCCTCGTGTTTAAGGGCCGTGGCAGCCACAGTCCTTTTAATACAGGCAAAAGGGGGGCCATTGGCTATCGCCCAGCCGAATGAATCTTAAGAACTACTAACCTATTGAACCCAGCAGTGTTTCTAGGAACAACTGCGGAGGAAGGAGACCTCAGTCATGATTGCGTGGAGATCATCGAGCATACCTATGCCAGCAGAACAGACTTAAAAGATCAGCCTCTGGAGAGACCAGATTGGGAACTTTTCACGGATGGAAGCAGCTTCGTGGAAAATGGGACTCGTTATGCAGGATACGCAGTAACTACATCAAAGGTAGTGATCGAGGCAAATTCCCTACCTCCGGGGACTTCAGCCCAACGAGCAGAAATAGTCGCCCTGACGCGGGCCCTGGAACTAAGCGAGGGTAAGAATGTGAATATTTGGACAGATTCAAAATATGCATTCGGGGTAGTCCACGTACATGGGGCATTATGGAAAGAAAGGGGAATGCTATCCTCACAAGGGACTAATATAAAATATCAGGAAGAAATATTGAAATTAATAACAGCTGTACAGAAACCCCAACAGGTGGCCATAATGCATTGTAAAGCTCATCAAGGAGGGATGTCAGAGATTGCAGAAGGTAACAGATTGGCAGATTTGACGGCCCGGAAGGTCGCGCGTGAAGTACGGAAAGTAATGGCTCTAATTCCATCGAAGGTAGGCCTCTCTTGTTTTAAATTACCTAAAGACCCAAAGTATTCAGCAGAAGATGAGAGACTTGCAAATTTGATGAAGGCCCGGAAGAATCCTGACGGATGGTATGTGACTACGACAGGACAACTCATAGTGCCTCCTATTATAATGCGAGAAATCTTACAAATAAAACATAATGAATGTCACTGGGGTGCAGGAGCAATGGTGACCTATTTGAAACGAGGTGTCATCTCGGTACACATGTTAACAATGGCAAAGTCAGTAATGTCAAAATGTGAGCTTTGCTTAAAGAATAACCCGGTAGCAAGGAAACATGCTGAGATGGGGAGAATTAGAGCTGGAATAGAGCCTGGAGATTACTGGCAAATAGATTTCGTGGAACTACCTAAAGCAAGAGGTTATAAATACCTATTGGTAGGGGTTGATACTTTTTCAGGATGGCCGGAGGCCCTTCCCTGTCGCACCAACCAAGCAAAGGAAACGGTAAAATGGTTACTACAGGAAATAATCCCTAGATTTGGTGTACCATTGGGTATTTCTTCAGACAGGGGACCACATTTCATTGCCAATGTGGTTAAGGAGGTTAGTAGGTTACTGGGAATCACCCAGAACACCCTATCCCACTTACTCCACCCCCATCCTATAGTACTAGCGTTAACAAGCAGGCATAGAGGAATCGATAAGATAGTAGACTAACGAAGATGCGTTAAGATTATACTTACTAATCTCTATATCAAGTTATACTCACTAACCTCTACTAACCTGATTCAACCTAATAGTAATGAAAATACTTGCTCTTGGTATGAGTGAAGTATTTTCAAAGGGGGGAAATGTTAGTGTTGGGGAGAATCGAATGGATGTTCTATTAATGTTTCTCAGGTGATGGATCATACGGTAAAATTAAATATTATTAAATGTACTTACATTATCAAGTAATCTATGTATACTGGAAACCTAGGGAGTACACTGAACATTTAAAGGAATCGTTGGAGGGGAACCCCGGGAGGGAATAGGTATAACCTGACCTTGGATAAGGGCCTGGAGATGATGAAATGAGTTGAAGCAGAACCAAGGAGCGGAGGGAGCATGCGTCGAGTGAGAAAGGTGAAAGAGTTCAGCGGAGAGGAAGACTCCTTACTTCATCTGGACGACCACCTGGACGACCACCAAAGTGCGCCACGCATGTGAAAAGGGGAGGGGAGCTAATTAGAATGAAAAGCGAGGCTGATGTTGCAACCTGTAATGAATATGTATACCTGACGCAATATTGTATGTATAAATAACGGCTGGGAAGTAACGGGACTTGAAGCCAGATTTGGGCACCTGCCCCGGCTTCCAGCGCTGAATAAAGCACCTTCATATAATCACTTGGTGGTTATGTGGTTGCTACGCTAACAGGAGGGGCAGCCAGAGCCCCCTGGCTGGGCAGCACTCAGTGCCTGCCTCTCACACGGCTGGTTTTACAAAGATTGTTAAAGATAGACTTAGTATGCCTGGCAGCTTTTCTCTGTGTTTTAGTTTGTGTTGATCCTGCCTTCTTAATTTGTGTTAATCGTGCTTTCTTAAGTTAATAAAGAAGGGGAAGATGTGGGAGTGTGGCCATGGGGGTCGACAAGCCCCATGGTTGGTAATAATATCCGACTCTTAAGGATGAGACCATCAGGAATTTAAAGAGTTGAGAGGGAACAAAGAAGGGTGATTCAGGTGACACCTTGTTGTCTGGGGTGGCTTGTTCTCCAGCCATTAAAGCATGGAAGTTGCTGGGTGTTTGCTGTTGCCGGGCAAAGTTGTTGACCAATGACTAGATAGTGGAGAGGTACTGCTGTGAGGCGGAAATTATAGGAAGGGAGCCTTTCCTGAATAAGGGATAGAATGAAGTTGTGCCCTCACTCTGAGAGATGAAGTTATGCCCTCAGTAAGAGAGAGTTCAAGTTATGTCATCAATAAAGAGGTAGCAGTTACAGATCCTGAAAGAACCCCGTTGTCCGTGCGGTCTTTACGCCACAAATCGCCCCCCAACAGGGACATGAAAACGAACAGGGACAAGAAGAAAACAAACAGGGACATGAAGAACAGGAACAGGGACAGGCTAACAGCACAGGGACAAAAACAAAAAAGGAATGAATAGGGACAGGCAAACGGAACAGGGACAAAAACAGAAAAGGAATGAATAGGTACAGGCTAACAGAACAGGGACGAACAAAAAGAGCTTATGGGAGGGTCACGCTGGCTTACGCAGGACCCACAAACAAGGACTCCAGGAGTTGGAGGGGCAGCCAGAGCCCCCCGGCTGGGCAGCACTCAGTGCCTGCCTCTCCCAGGGATGGGGTTGCAAAGTTTGTTAAACGTAGACTTAGTATGCCTGGCAGTTTTTCTCTGTGTTTTAGTTTGTGTTGATCCTGCCTTCTTAATTTGTGTTAATCGCGCTTTCTTATGTTAATAAAGAAGGGGAAGATGTGGGAGCGTGGCCATGGGGGTCGACAAGCCCCATGGTTGGTGATAACATCGGACTCTTAAAGATGAGACCATGAGGAAAGTAAAGCCTTGAGAGGGAACAAAGAAGGGTGATTCAGGAGACACCTTAAACAGGGACATGAAGAACAGGAACAGGGACAGGCTAACAGAGCAGGGAGAAACAAAAAACAGCATATGGGAGGGTCCCACTGGCATAGGCAGGACCCACAAACAAGGACTCCAGGAGTTGGAGGGGCAGCCAGAGCCCCCGGCTGGGCAGCACTCAGTGCCTGCCTCTCCCAGGGATGGTTTTACAAAGTTTGTTAAACATAGACTTAGTATGCCTGGCAGTTTTTCTCTGTGTTTTAGTTTGTGTTGATCCTGCCTTCTTAATTTGTGTTAATCGCGCTTTCTTATGTTAATAAAGAAGGGGAAGATGTGGGAGTGTGTCCATGGGGGTCGACAAGCCCCATGGTTGGTGATAACATCCAACTCTTAAAGATGAGGCCATCAGGAAAGTAAAGAGTTGAGAGGGAACAAAGAAGGGTGATTCAGGAGACACCTTAAACAGGGACATGAAGAACAGGAACAGGGATAGTCTAACAGAACAGGGACAAAAACAAAAAAGGAATGAATAGGGACAGGCTATCAGAACAGGGACAAACAAAAAACAGCGTATGGGAGGGTCTCGCTGGCATAGGCAGGACCCACAAACAAGGACTCCAGGAGTTGGAGGGGCAGCCAGAGCCCCCCGTCTGGGCAGCACTCAGTGCCTGCCACTCCCAGGGATGGGGTTGCAAAGTTTGTTAAAGATAGTCTTACTATGCCTGGCAGTTTTTCTCTGTGTTTTAGTTTGTGTTGATCCTGCTTTCTTAATTTGTGTTACACCTGCTTTCTTAATTTGTGTTATTCGAGCTCTTTTATGTTAATAAAGAAGGGGGAGATGTGGGAGCATGGCCATGGGGGTCCACAAGTCCCATGGTTGGTTATAACATCTAACTCTTAAAGATGATGCCATCAGGAAAGTAAAGCCTTGAGAGGGAACAAAGAAGGGTGATTCAGGAGACACCTTAAACAGGGACATGAAGAACAGGAACAGGGACAGGCTAACAGAGCAGGGAGAAACAAAAAACAGCATATGGGAGGGTCCCACTGGCATAGGCAGGACCCACAAACAAGGACTCCAGGAGTTGGAGGGGCAGCCAGAGCCCCCCGGCTGGGCAGCACTCAGTGCCTGCCTCTCCCAGGGATGGTTTTACAAAGATTGTTAAAGATAGACTTAGTATGCCTGGCAGTTTTTCTCTGTGTTTTAGTTTGTGTTGATCCTGCCTTCTATATTGTGTTAATTGCGCTTTCTTATGTTAATAAAGAAGGAGGAGATGTGGGAGTGTGGCCATGGGGGTCGACAAGCCCCATGGTTGGTGATCACATCCAACTCTTAAGGATGAGACCATCAGGAATTTAAAGAGTTGAGAGGGAACAAAGAAGGGTGATTCAGGAGACACCTTAAGCAGGGACATGAAGAACAGGAACAGGGATAGTCTAACAGAACAGGGACAAAAACAAAAAAGGAATGAATAGGGACATGCTATCAGAACAGCGACAAACAAAAAACAGCGTATGGGTGGGTCTCGCTGGCATAGGCCGGACCCACAAACAAGGACTCCAGGAGTTGGAGGGGCAGCCAGAGCCCCCCAGCTGGGAAGCACTCAGTGCCTGCCTCTCCCAGGGATGGGGTTACAAAGTTTGTTAAAGATGGAATTAGTATGCCTGGCACTTTTTCTCTGTATTTTAATTTGTGTTGAGTGCTTTCTTAATTTGTGTTTCTCTTGCTTTCTTAATTTCTGTTAATCGCGCCTTCTTAATTTGTGTTAAACCTGCTTTCTTAATTTGTGTTAATCGAGCTCTTTTATGTTAATAAAGAAGGGGGAGATGTGGGAGCATGGCCATGGGGGTGGACAAGCCCCATGGTTTGTGATAACATAAGACTATTAAGGATGAGACCATCAGGAATGTAAAGAGTTGAGAGGGAACAAAGAAGGGTGATTCAGGAGACACCTTAAACAGGGACATGAAGAACAGGAACAGGGACAGACTAACAGAACAGGGACAAACAAAAAACAGCATATGGGAGGGTCACGCTGGTATAGGCAGGACCCACAAACAAGGACTCCAGGAGTTGGAGGGGTAGCCAGAGCCCCCCGTCTGGGCAGCACTCAGTGCCTGCCTCTCCCAGGGATGGTTTTTCAAAGGTTGTTAAAGATAGACTTAGTATGCCTGGCAGTTTTTCTCTGTGTTTTAGTTTGTGTTGATCCTGCCTTCTTAATTTGTGTTAACTGCTTTTTCTTATTTTAATAAAGAAGGAGGAGGTGTGGGAGTGTGGCCATGGGGGTCGACAAGCCCCATGGTTGGTGATCACATCCGACTCTTAAAGATGAGACCATCAGGAAAGTAAAGCCTTGAGAGGGAACAAAGAAGGGTGATTCAGGAGACACCTTAAGCAGGGACATGAGGAACAGGAACAGGGATAGTCTAACAGAACAGGGACAAAAACAAAAAGGGAATGAATAGGGACAGGCTATCAGAACAGGGACAAACAAAAAACAGCATATGGGAGGGTCACGCTGGTATAGGCAGGACCCACAAACAAGGACTCCAGGAGTTGGAGAGGCAGCCAGAGCCCCCCGGCTGGGCAGCACTCAGTGCCTGCCTCGCCCAGGGATGGTTTTACAAAGATTGTTAAAGATAGAATTAGTATGCCTGGCAGTTTTTCTCTGTGTTTTAGTTTGTGTTGATCCTGCCTTCTTAATTTGTGTTAAACGCGCTTTCTTATGTTAATAAAGAAGGGGAAGATCTGGGAGTGTGGCCATGGGGGTCGACAAGCCCCATGGTTGGTAATAATATCCGACTCTTAAGGATGAGACCATCAGGAATTTAAAGAGTTGAGAGGGAACAAAGAAGGGTGATTCAGGTGACACCTTGTTGTCTGGGGTGGCTTGTTCTCCAGCCATTAAAGCATGGAAGTGGCTGGGTGTTTGCTGTTGCCGGGCAAAGTTGTTGACCAATGACTAGTTAGTGGAAAGGTACTGCTGTGAGGCGGAAATTATAGTAAGGGAGCCTTTCCTGAATAAGGGATAGAATGAAGTTGTGCCCTCACTCTGAGAGATGAAGTTATGCCCTCAGTAAGAGAGAGTTCAAGTTATGTCATCAATAAAGAGGTAGCAGTTACAGATCCTGAAAGAACCCCGTTGTCCGTGCGGTCTTTACGCCACAAATCGCCCCCCAACAGGGACATGAAAACGAACAGGGACGAGAAGAAAACAAACAGGGACATGAAGAACAGGAACAGGGGCAGGCTAACAGAACAGGGACAAAAACAAAAAAGGAATGAATAGGGACAGGCAAACGGAACAGGGACAAAAACAGAAAAGGAATGAATAGGTACAGGCTAACAGAACAGGGACGAACAAAAAGAGCGTATGGGAGGGTCACGCTGGCTTACGCAGGACCCCCAAACAAGGACTCCAGGAGTTGGAGGGGCATCCAGAGCCCCCCGGCTGGGCAGGACTCAGTGCCTGCCTCTCCCAGGGTTGGTTTTACAAAGTTTGTTAAAGATGGAATTAGTATGCCTGGCAGTTTTTCTTTGTGTTTTAGTTAGTGTTAATAGTGCTTTCTTAATTTGTGTTACTCTTGCTTTCTTAATTTCTGTTAATCGCGCCTTCATAATTTGTGTTAAACCTGCATTCTTAATTTGTGTTAATCGAGCTCTCTTATGTTAATAAAGAAGGGGGAGATGTGGGAGTGTGGCCATGGGGGTCGACAAGCCCCATGGTTGGTGATAACATCCGACTCTTAAAGATGAGACCATCAGGAAAGTAAAGCCCTGAGAGGGAACAAAGGGTGATTCAGGAGACACCTCAAACAGGGACATGAAGAACAGGAACAGGGACAGGCTAACAGAGCAGGGAGAAACAAAAAACAGCGTATGGGAGGGTCTCACTGGCATAGGCAGGACCCAGAAACAAGGACTCCAGGAGTTGGAGGGGCAGCCAGAGCCCCCCGGCTGGGCAGGACTCAGTGCCTGCCTCTCCCAGGGATGGGGTTACAAAGTTTGTTAAAGATGGAATTAGTATGCCTGGCAGTTTTTCTCTGTATTTTAGTTTGTGTTAATACTGCTTTCTTAATGTGTGTTACTCTTGCTTTCTTAATTTCTGTTAATCGCGCCTTCATAATTTGTGTTAAACCTGCTTTCTTAATTTGTGTTAATCGAGCTCTCTTATGTTAATAAAGAAGGGGGAGATGTGGGAGCATGGCCATGGGGGTCGACAAGTCCCATGGTTGGTGATAACATGCGACTCTTAAAGATGAGGCCATCAGGAAAGTAAAGAGTTGAGAGGGAACAAAGAAGAGTGATTCAGGAGACACCTTAAACAGGGACATGAAGACAGGAACAGGGATAGTCTAACAGAAAAGGGACGAAAACAAAAAAGGAATGAATAGGGACAGGAAAACGGAACAGGGACAAACAAAAAACAGCATATGGGAGGGTCTCGCTGGCATAGGCAGGACCCACAAACAAGGACTCCAGGAGTTGGAGGGTCAGCCAGAGCCCCCCGGCTGGGCAGCACTCAGTGCCTGCCTCTCCCACGGCTGGTTTTACAAAGATTGTTAAAGATGGACTTAGTATGCCTGGCAGTTTTTATCTGTGTTTTAGTTTGTGCTGATTCTGCCTTCTTAATTTGTGTTAATAGCGCTTTCTTAAGTTAATAAAGAAGGGGAAGATGTGGGAGTGTGGCCATGGGGGTCGACAAGCCCCATGGTTGGTGATAACATCAGGCTCTTAAAGATGAGACCATCAGGAAAGTAAAGCCCTGAGAGGGAACAAAGGGTGATTCAGGAGACACCTTAAACAGGGACATGAAGAACAGGAACAGGGACAGGCTAACAGAACAGGGACAAACAAAAAACAGCGTATGGGAGGGTCTCACTGGCATAGGCAGGACCCAGAAACAAGGACTCCAGGAGTTGGAGGGGCATCCAGAGCCCCCCGGCTGGGCAGCACTCAGTGCCTGCCTCTCCCAGGGATGGGGTTACAAAGTTTGTTAAAGATGGAATTAGTATGCCTGGCAGTTTTTCTCTGTATTTTAGTTTGTGTTAATAGTGCTTTCTTAATTTGTGTTACTCTTGCTTTCTTAATTTCTGTTAATCGCGCCTTCATAATTTGTGTTAAACCTGCTTTCTTAATTTGTGTTAATCGAGCTCTTTTATGTTAATAAAGAAGGAGGAGATGTGGGAGTGTGGCCATGGGGGTCGACAAGTCCCATGGTTGGTGATAACATCCAACTCTTAAGGATGAGACCATCAGGAATTTAAAGAGTTGAGAGGGAACAAAGAAGGGTGATTCAGGTGACACCTTCTTGTCTGGGGTGGCTAGTTCTCCAGCCATTAATGCATGGAAGTGGCTGGGTGTTTGCTGTTGCCGGGCAAAGTTGTTGACCAATGACTAGTTAGTGGAAAGGTACTGCTGTGAGGCGGAAGTTATAGGAAGGGAGCCTTTCCTGAATAAGGGATAGAATGAAGTTGTGCCCTCACTCTGAGAGATGAAGTTATGCCCTCAGTAAGAGAGAGTTCAAGTTATGTCATCAATAAAGAGGTAGCAGTTACAGATCCTGAAAGAACCGCGTTGTCCGTGCGGTCTTTACGCCACAAATCGCCCCCCAACAGGGACAAGAAAACGAACAGGGACGAGAAGAAAACAAACAGGGACATGAAGAACAGGAACAGGGACAGGCTAACAGAACAGGGACAAAAACAAAAAAGGAATGAATAGGGACAGGCAAACGGAACAGGAAAAAGAAAAAAAAAGGAATGAATAGGTACAGGCTAACAGAACAGGGACGAACAAAAAGAGCTTATGGGAGGGTCACGCTGGCTTACGCAGGACCCACAAACAAGGACTCCAGGAGTTGGAGGGGCAGCCAGAGCCCCCCGGCTGGGCAGCACTCAGTGCCTGCCTCTCCCAGGGATGGTTTTACAAAGATTGTTAAAGATAGACTTAGTATGCCTGGCAGTTTTTCTCTGTGTTTTAGTTTGTGTTGATCCTGCCTTCTTAATTTGTGTTAATTGCGCTTTCTTATGTTAATAAAGAAGGAGGAGATGTGGGAGTGTGGCCATGGGGGTCGACAAGCCCCATGGTTGGTGATCACATCCGACTCTTAAAGATGAGGCCATGAGGAAAGTAAAGCCTTGAGAGGGAACAAAGAAGGGTGATTCAGGAGACACCTTAAACAGGGACATGAAGAACAGGAACAGGGACAGGCTAACAGAGCAGGGAGAAACAAAAAACAGCATATGGGAGGGTCCCACTGGCATATGCTGGACCCACAAACAAGGACTCCAGGAGTTGGAGGGGCAGCCAGAGCCCCCCAGCTGGGAAGCACTCAGTGCCTGCCTCTCCCAGGGATGGGGTTACAAAGTTTGTTAAAGATGGAATTAGTATGCCTGGCACTTTTTCTCTGTATTTTAATTTGTGTTGAGTGCTTTCTTAATTTGTGTTTCTCTTGCTCTCTTAATTTCTGTTAATCGCGCCTTCTTAATTTGTGTTAAACCTGCTTTCTTAATTTGTGTTAATCGAGCTCTTTTATGTTAATAAAGAAGGGGGAGATGTGGGAGCATGGCCATGGGGGTCCACAAGCCCTATGGTTGGTGATAACATCCAACTGTTAAAGATGAGGCCATCAGGAAAGTAAAGAGTTGAGAGGGAACAAAGTAGGGTGATTCAGGAGACACCTTAAACAGGGACATGAAGAACAGGAACAGGGACAGGCTAACAGAGCAGGGAGAAACAAAAAACAGCATATGGGAGGGTCCCACTGGCATAGGCAGGACCCACAAAGAAGGACTCCAGGAGTTGGAGGGGCAGCCAGAGCCCCCCAGCTGGGCAGCACTCAGTGCCTGCCTCTCCCAGGGATGGGGTTGCAAAGTTTGTTGAAGATAGACTTAGTATGCCTGGCAGTTTTTCTCTGTGTTTTAGTTTGTGCTGATCCTGCCTTCTTAATTTTTGTTAATCGCGCTTTCTTAAGTTAATAAAAAGGGGAAGATGTGGGAGTGTGGCCATGGGGGTCGACAAGCCCCATGGTTGGTGATCACATCCGACTCTTAAAGATGAGTCCATCAGGAAAGTAAAGCCTTGAGAGGGAACAAGGAAGGGTGATTCAGGAGAAACCTTAAACAGGGACATGAAGAACAGGAACAGGGATAGTCTAACAGAACAGGGACAAAAACAAAAAAGGAATGAATAGGGACATGCTATCAGAACAGGGACAAACAAAAAACAGCGTATGGGAGGGTCTCGCTGGCATAGGCAGGACCCCCAAACAAGGACTCCAGGAGTTGGAGGGGCAGCCAGAGCCCCCCGGCTGGGCAGCACTCAGTGCCTGCCTCTCCCAGGGATGGGGTTACAAAGTTTGTTAAAGATGGAATTAGTATGCCTGGCATTTTTTCTCTGTATTTTAATTTGTGTTAATACTGCTTTCTTAATATGTGTTTCTCTAGCTTTCTTAATTTCTGTTAATCGTGCCTTCTTAATTTGTGTTAAACCTGCTTTCTTAATTTGTGTTAATCGAGCTCTTTTATGTTAATAAAGAAGGGGGAGATGTGGGAGCCTGGCCATGGGGGTCGACAAGTCCCATGGTTGGTGATAACATCCCACTCTTAAAGATGAGGCCATCAGGAAAGTAAAGCCTTGAGAGGGAACAAAGAAGGGTGATTCAGGAGACACCTTAAACAGGGACATGAAGAACAGGAACAGGGACAGGCTAACAGAGCAGGGAGAAACAAAAAACAGCATATGGGAGGGTCCCACTGGCATATGCTGGACCCACAAACAAGGACTCCAGGAGTTGGAGGGGCAGCCAGAGCCCCCCGGCTGGGCAGTATTCAGTGCCTGCCTCTCCCTGGGATGGTTTTACAAAGGTTGTTAAAGATACACTTAGTATGCCTGGCAGTTTTTCTCTGTGTTTTAGTTTGTGTTGATCCTGCCTTCTAAATTTGTGTTAATTGTGCTTTCTTATGTTAATAAAGAAGGGGAAGATGTGGGAGTGTGGCCATGGGGGTCGACAAGCCCCATGGTTGGTGATAACATCCGACTATTAAAGTAGAGACCATCAGGAAAGTAAAGCCTTGAGAGAGAACAAAGAAGGGTGATTCAGGAGACACCTTAACCAGGGACATGAAGAACAGGAACAGGGATAGTCTAACAGAACAGGGAGGAAAGCAAAAAAGGAATGAATAGGGACAGGCTATCAGAACAGGGACAAACAAAAAACAGCGTATGGGAGGGTCTCGCTGGCATAGGCAGGACCCACAAACAAGGACTCCAGGAGTTGGAGGGGCAGCCAGAGCCCCCCAGCTGGGAAGAACTCAGTGCCTGCCTCTCCCAGGGATGGGGTTACAAAGTTTGTTAAAGATGGAATTAGTATGCCTGGCAGTTTTTCTCTGTGTTTTAGTTTGT
Organism: Anser brachyrhynchus; assembly: GCF_964034855.1. Classification (NCBI taxonomy): domain Eukaryota; kingdom Metazoa; phylum Chordata; class Aves; order Anseriformes; family Anatidae; genus Anser; species Anser brachyrhynchus. The sequence goes on from NW_027664014.1 coordinate 140,334, forward strand.
GTTGATCCTGCCTTATTAATTTGTGTTAATCGCGCTTTCTTATGTTAATAAAGAAGGGGAAGATGTGGGAGTGTGGCCATGGGGGTCGACAAGTCCCATGGTTGGTGATAACATCCGACTATTAAAGTAGAGACCATCAGGAAAGTAAAGCCTTGAGAGGGAGCAAAGAAGGGTGATTCAGGAGACACCTTAAACAGGGACATGAAGAACAGGAACAGGGATAGTGTAACAGAACAGGGACAAAAACAAAAAAGGAATGAATAGGGACATGCTATCAGAACAGGGACAAACAAAAAACAGCGTATGGGAGGGTCTCGCTGGCATAGGCAGGACCCACAAACAAGGACTCCAGGAGTTGGAGGGGCAGCCAGAGCCCCCCGGCTGGGCAGCACTCAGTGCCTGCCACTCCCAGGGATGGGGTTGCAAAGTTTGTTAAAGATAGTCTTAGTATGCCTGGCAGTTTTTCTCTGTGTTTTAGTTTGTGTTGATCCTGCCTTCTTAATTTGTGTTACTCTTGCTTTCTTAATTTCTGTTAATCGCGCCTTCATAATTTGTGTTAAACCTGCTTTCTTAATTTGTGTTAATCGAACTCTTTTATGTTAATAAAGAAGGGGGAGATGTGGGAGCATGGCCATGGGGGTCGACAAGTCCCATGGTTGGTGATAACATCCGACTCTTAAAGATGAGACCATCAGGAAACTAAAGAGTTGAGAGGGAACAAAGAAGGGTGATTCAGGAGACACCTTAAGCAGGGACATGAAGAACAGGAACAGGGACAGGCTAACAGAGCAGGGAGAAACAAAAAACAGCATATGGGAGGGTCCCACTGGCATATGCTGGACACACAAACAAGGACTCCAGGAGTTGGAGGGGCAGCCAGAGCCCCCCGGCTGGGCAGCACTCAGTGCCTGCCTCTCCCAGGGATGGTTTTACAAAGATTGTTAAACATAGACTTAGTATGCCTGGCAGTTTTTCTCTGTGTTTTAGTTTGTGTTGATCCTGGCTTCTTAATTTGTGTTAATTGCGCTTTCTTATGTTAATAAAGAAGGCTAAGATGTGGGAGTGTGGCAATGGGGGTCGACAAGCCCCATGGTTGGTGATAACATCCAACTCTTAAGGATGAGACCATCAGGAATTTAAAGAGTTGAGAGGGAACAAAGAAGGGTGATTCAGGTGACACCTTCTTGTCTGGGGTGGCTAGTTCTCCAGCCATTAATGCATGGAAGTAGCTGGGTGTTTGCTGTTGCCGGGCAAAGTTGTTGACCAATGACTAGTTAGTGGAAAGGTACTGCTGTGAGGCGGAAGTTATAGGAAGGGAGCCTTCCTGAATAAGGGATAGAATGAAGTTGTGCCCTCACTCTGAGAGATGAAGTTATGCCCTCAGTAAGAGAGAGTTCAAGTTATGTCATCAATAAAGAGGTAGCAGTTACAGATCCTGAAAGAACCCCGTTGTCCGTGCGGTCTTTACGCCACAAATCGCCCCCCAACAGGGACAAGAAAACGAACAGGGACGAGAAGAAAACAAACAGGGACATGAAGAACAGGAACAGGGACAGGCTAACAGAACAGGGACAAAAACAAAAAAGGAATGAATAGGGACAGGCTAACAGAACAGGGACGAACAAAAAGAGCTTATGGGAGGGTCACGCTGGTTAAGCAGGACCCACAAACAAGGACTCCAGGAGTTGGAGGGGCAGCCAGAGCCCCCCGGCTGGGCAGCACTCAGTGCCTGCCTCTCCCAGGGATGGGGTTGCAAAGTTTGCTAAAGATGGAATTAGTATGCCTGGCAGTTTTTCTCTGTGTTTTAGTTTGTGTTGATCCTGCCTTCTTAATTTGTGTTAATCGCGCTTTCTTATGTTAATAAAGAAGGGGAAGATGTGGGAGAGTGGCCATGGGGGTCGACAAGCCCCATGGTTGGTGATAACATCCGAATATTAACGTAGAGACCATCAGGAAAGTAAAGCCTTGAGAGGGAGCAAAGAAGGGTGATTCAGGAGACACCTTAAACAGGGACATGAAGAACAGGAACAGGGATAGTCTAACAGAACAGGGACGAAAATAAAAAAGTAATGAATAGGGACAGGCTATCAGAACAGGGACAAACAAAAAACAGCATATCGGAGGGTCTCGCTGGCATAGGCAGGACCCACAAACAAGGACTCCAGGAGTTGGAGGGGCAGCCAGAGCCACCCGGCTGGGCAGCACTCAGTGCCTGCCACTCCCAGGGATGGTTTTACAAAGATTGTTAAAGATAGACTTAGTATGCCTGGCAGTTTTTCTCTGTGTTTTAGTTTGTGTTGATCCTGCCTTCTTAATTTGTGTTAATCGCGCTTTCTTATGTTAATAAAGAAGAAGGAGATGTGGGAGTGTGGCCATGGGGGTCGACAAGCCCCATGGTTGGTGATCACATCCGACTCTTAAAGATGAGACCATCAGGAAAGTAAAGCCTTGAGAGGGAACAAAGAAGGGTGATTCAGGTGACACCTTGTTGTCTGGGGTGGCTTGTTCTCCAGCCATTAAAGCATGGAAGTTGCTGGGTGTTTGCTGTTGCCGGGCAAAGTTGTTGACCAATGACTAGTTAGTGGAAAGGTACTGCTGTGAGGCAGAAATTATAGGAAGGGAGCCTTTCCTGAATAAGGGATAGAATGAAGTTGTGCCTTCACTCTGAGAGATGAAGTTATGCCCTCAGTAAGAGAGAGTTCAAGTTATGTCATCAATAAAGAGGTAGCAGTTACAGATCCTGAAAGAACCCCGTTGTCCGTGCGGTCTTTACGCCACAAATCGCCCCCCAACAGGGACAAGAAAACGAACAGGGACGAGAAGAAAACAAACAGGGACATGAAGAACAGGAACAGGGACAGGCTAACAGAACAGGGACAAAAACAAAAAAGGAATGAATAGGGACAGGCAAACGGAACAGGAAAAAGAAAAAAAAAGGAATGAATAGGTACAGGCTAACAGAACAGGGACGAACAAAAAGAGCTTATGGGAGGGTCACGCTGGCTTACGCAGGACCCCCAAACAAGGACTCCAGGAGTTGGAGGGGCAGCCAGAGCCCCCCGGCTGGGCAGCACTCAGTGCCTGCCTCTCCCAGGGATGGGGTTGCAAAGTTTGTTAAAGATGGAATTAGTATGCCTGGCACTTTTTCTCTGTATTTTAATTTGTGTTAAGAGTGCTTTCTTAATTTGTGTTTCTCTTGCTTTCTTAATTTCTGTTAATCGCGCCTTCTTAATTTGTGTTAAACCTGCTTTCTTAATTTGTGTTAATCGAGCTCTTTTATGTTAATAAAGAAGGAGGAGATGTGGGAGTGTGGCCATGGGGGTTGACAAGCCCCATGGTTGGTGATCACATCCGACTCTTAAAGACGAGACCATGAGGAAAGTAAAGCCTTGAGAGGGAACAAAGAAGGGTGATTCAGGAGACACCTTAAGCAGGGACATGAAGAGCAGGAACAGGGATAGTCTAACAGAACAGGGACAAAAACAAAAAAGGAATGAATAGGGACAGGAAAACGAAACAGGGACAAAAACAGTAAAGGAATGATCAGGTACAGGCTAACAGAACAGGGATGACCAAAAAGAGCATATGGGAGGGTCACGATGGTTTACGCAGGACCCACAAACAAGGACTCCAGGAGTTGGAGGGGCAGCCAGAGCCCCCCAGCTGGGCAGCACTCAGTGCCTGCCTCTCCCAGGGATGGGGTTGCAAAGTTTGTTGAAGATAGACTTAGTATGCCTGGCATTTTTTCTCTGTATTTTAATTTGTGTTAATACTGCTTTCTTAATATGTGTTTCTCTAGCTTTCTTAATTTCTGTTAATCGTGCCTTCTTAATTTGTGTTAAACCTGCTTTCTTAATTTGTGTTAATCGAGCTCTTTTATGTTAATAAAGAAGGGGGAGATGTGGGAGCATGGCCATGGGGGTCGACAAGTCCCATGGTTGGTGATAACATCCGACTCTTAAAGATGAGGCCATCAGGAAACTAAAGAGTTGAGAGGGAACAAAGAAGGGTGATTCAGGAGACACCTTAAACAGGGACATGAAGAACAGGAACAGGGACAGGCTAACAGAGCAGGGAGAAAGAAAAAACAGCATATGGGAGGGTCCCACTGGCATAGGCAGGACCCACAAACAAGGACTCCAGGAGTTGGAGGGGCAGCCAGAGCCCCCCGGCTGGGCAGCACTCAGTGCCTGCCTCTCCCAGGGATGGTTTTACAAAGGTTGTTAAACATAGACTTAGTATGCCTGGCAGTTTTTCTCTGTGTTTTAGTTTGTGTTGATCCTGCCTTCTTAATTTGTGTTAATCGCGCTTTCTTATGTTAATAAAGAAGGGGGAGATGTGGGAGTGTGGCCATGGGGGTCGACAGGCCCCATGGTTGGTGATAACATCCGACTCTTAAAGATGAGACCATCAGGAAAGTAAAGCCTTGAGAGGGAACAAAGAAGGGTGATTCAGGAGACACCTTAAGCAGGGACATGAGGAACAGGAACAGGGATAGTCTAACAGAACAGGGACAAAAACAAAAAGGGAATGAATAGGGACAGGCTATCAGAACAGGGACAAACAAAAAACAGCGTATGGGAGGGTCTCGCTGGCATAGGCAGGACCCACAAACAAGGACTCCAGGAGTTGGAGGGGCAGCCAGAGCCCCCCGGCTGGGCAGCACTCAGTGCCTGCCTCTCCCTGGGATGGTTTTACAAAGTTTGTTAAAGATGGAATTAGTATGCCTGGCAGTTTTTCTCTGTGTTTTAGTTTGTGTTGATCCTGCCTTCTAAATTTGTGTTAATTGCGCTTTCTTATGTTAATAAAGAAGGAGGAGATGTGGGAGTGTGGCCATGGGCGTCGACAAGCCCCATGGTTGGTGATCACATCCGACTCTTAAAGATGAGACCATGAGGAAAGTAAAGCCTTGAGAGGGAACAAAGAAGGGTGATTCAGGAGACACCTTAAGCAGGGACATGAAGAACAGGAACAGGGATAGTCTAAGAGAACAGGGACAAAAAGAAAAAAGGAATGAATAGGGACAGGCTATCAGAACAGGGACAAACAAAAAACAGCGTATGGGAGGGTCTCGCTGGCATAGGCAGGACCCACAAAGAAGGAATCCAGGAGTTGGAGGGGCAGCCAGAGCCCCCCGGCTGGGCAGCACTCAGTGCCTGCCTCTCCCAGGGATGGGGTTACAAAGTTTGTTAAAGATGGAATTAGTATGCCTGGCAGTTTTTCCTCTGTATTTTTGTTTGTGTTAATAGTGCTTTCTTAATTTGTGTTACTCTTGCTTTCTTAATTTCTGTTAATCGCGCCTTCTTAATTTGTGTTAAACCTGCTTTCTTAATTCGTGTTAATCGAGCTCTTTTATGTTAATAAAGAAGGGGGAGATGTGGAAGCCTGGCCATGGGGGTCGACAAGTCCCATGGTTGGTGATAACATCCGACTCTTAAAGATGAGGCCATCAGGAAAGTAAAGAGTTGAGAGGGAACAAAGAAGGGTGATTCAGGAGACACCTTAAGCAGGGACATGAAGAACAGGAACAGGGACAGGCTAACAGAGCAGGGAGAAACAAAAAACAGCATATGGGAGGGTCCCACTGGCATATGCTGGACCCACAAACAAGGACTCCAGGAGTTGGAAGGGCAGCCAGAGCCCCCCGGCTGGGCAGCACTCAGTGCCTGCCTCTCCCAGGGATGGTTTTACAAAGGTTGTTAAAGATAGACTTAGTATGCCTGGCAGTTTTTCTCTGTGTTTTAGTTTGTGTTGATCCTGCCTTCTAAATTTGTGTTAATTGTGCTTTCTTATGTTAATAAAGAAGGGGAAGATGTGGGAGTGTGGCCATGGGGATCGACAAGCCCCATGGTTGGTGATAACATCCGACTCTTAAGGATGAGACCATCAGGAAAGGAAAGCCTTGAGAGGGAACAAAGAAGGGTGATTCAGGAGACACCTTAACCAGGGACATGAAGAACAGGAACAGGGATAGTCTAACAGAAAAGGGAGGAAAACAAAAAAGGAATGAATAGGGACAGGCTATCAGAACAGGGACAAACAAAAAACAGCATATGGGAGGGTCTCGCTGGCATAGGCAGGACCCACAAACAAGGACTCCAGGAGTTGGAGGGGCAGCCAGAGCCCCCCAGCTCGGCAGCACTCAGTGCCTGCCTCTCCCAGGGATGGGGTTACAAAGTTTGTTAAAGATGGAATTAGTATGCCTGGCAGTTTTTCTCTGTGTTTTAGTTTGTGTTAATAGTGCTTTCTTAATTTGTGTTAATTGCGCTTTCTTATGTTAATAAAGAAGGGGGAGATGTGGGAGTGTGGCCATGGGGGTGGACAAGCCCCATGGTTGGTGATCACATCCGACTCTTAAAGATGAGACCATCAGGAAAGTAAAGCCTTGAGAGGGAACAAAGAAGGGTGATTCAGGTGACACCTTGTTGTCTGGGGTGGCTTGTTCTCCAGCCATTAAAGCATGGAAGTTGCTGGGTGTTTGCTGTTGCCGGGCAAAGTTGTTGACCAATGACTAGTTAGTGGAAAGGTACTGCTGTGAGGCGGAAATTATAGGAAGGGAGCCTTTCCTGAATAAGGGATAGAATGAAGTTGTGCCCTCACTCTGAGAGATGAAGTTATGCCCTCAGTAAGAGAGAGTTCAAGTTATGTCATCAATAAAGAGGTAGCAGTTACAGATCCTGAAAGAACCCCGTTGTCCGTGCGGTCTTTACGCCACAAATCGCCCCCCAACAGGGACATGAAAACGAACAGGGACGAGAAGAAAACAAACAGGGACATGAAGAACAGGAACAGGGACAGGCTAACAGAACAGGGACAAAAACAAAAAAGGAATGAATAGGGACAGGCAAACGGAACAGGAAAAAGAAAAAAAAAGGAATGAATAGGTACAGGCTAACAGAACAGGGACGAACAAAAAGAGCTTATGGGAGGGTCACGCTGGCTTACGCAGGACCCACAAACAAGGACTCCAGGAGGTGGAGGGGCAGCCAGAGCCCCCCGGCTGGGCAGCACTCAGTGCCTGCCTCTCCCTGGGATGGGGTTGCAAAGTTTCTTAAAGATAGTCTTAGTATGCCTGGCAGTTTTTCTCTGTGTTTTAGTTTGTGTTGATCCTGCCTTCTTAATTTGTGTTAATTGCGCTTTCTTATGTTAATAAAGAAGGAGGAGATGTGGGAGTGTGGCCATGGGGGTCGACAAGCCCCATGGTTGGTGATCACATCCGACTCTTAAAGATGAGGCCATCAGGAAAGGAAAGCCTTGAGAGGGAACAAAGAAGGGTGATTCAGGAGACACCTTAAACAGGGACATGAAGAACAGGAACAGGGACAGGCTAACGGAGCAGGGAGAAACAAAAAACAGCATATGGGAGGGTCCCACTGGCATAGGCAGGACCCACAAACAAGGACTCCAGGAGTTGGAGGGGCAGCCAGAGCCCCCAAGCTGGGAAGCACTCAGTGCCTGCCTCTCCCAGGGATGGGGTTACAAAGTTTGTTAAAGATGGAATTAGTATGCCTGGCACTTTTTCTCTGTATTTTAATTTGTGTTAAGAGTGCTTTCTTAATTTGTGTTTCTCTTGCTTTCTTAATTTCTGTTAATCGCGCCTTCTTAATTTGTGTTAAACCTGCTTTCTTAATTTGTGTTAATCGAGCTCTTCTATGTTAATAAAGAAGGGGGAGATGTGGGAGCCTGGCCATGGGGGTCGACAAGTCCCATGGTTGGTGATAACATCCGACTATTAAAGATGAGGCCATCAGGAAAGTAAAGCCTTGAGAGGGAACAAAGAAGGGTGATTCAGGAGACACCTTAAACAGGGACATGAAGAACAGGAACAGGGACAGGCTAACAGAGCAGGGAGAAACAAAAAACAGCATATGGGAGGGTCCCACTGGCATATGCTGGACCCACAAACAAGGACTCCAGGAGTTGGAGGGGCAGCCAGAGCCCCCCGGCTGGGCAGCACTCAGTGCCTGCCTCTCCCAGGGATGGTTTTACAAAGATTGTTAAAGATAGACTTAGTATGCCTGGCAGTTTTTCTCTGTGTTTTAGTTTGTGTTGATCCTGCCTTCTTAATTTGTGTTAATTGCGCTTTCTTATGTTAATAAAGAAGGGGAAGATGTGGGAGTGTGGCAATGGGGGTCGACAAGCCCCATGGTTGGTGATAACATAGGACTCTTAAGGATGAGACCATCAGGAATTTAAAGAGTTGAGAGGGAACAAAGAAGGGTGATTCAGGTGACACCTTCTTGTCTGGGGTGGCTAGTTCTCCAGCCATTAATGCATGGAAGTGGCTGGGTGTTTGCTGTTACCGGTCAAAGTTGTTGACCAATGACTAGTTAGTGGAAAGGTACTGCTGTGAGGCGGAAGTTATAGGAAGGGAGCCTTTCCTGAATAAGGGATAGAATGAAGTTGTGCCCTCACTCTGAGAGATGAAGTTATGCCCTCAGTAAGAGAGAGTTCAAGTTATGTCATCAATAAAGAGGTAGCAGTTACAGATCCTGAAAGAACCCCGTTGTCCGTGCGGTCTTTACGCCACAAATCGCCCCCCAACAGGGACAAGAAAACGAACAGGGACGAGAAGAAAACAAACAGGGACATGAAGAACAGGAACAGGGACAGGCTAACAGAACAGGGACAAAAACAAAAAAGGAATGAATAGGGACAGGCAAACGGAACAGGAAAAAGAAAAAAAAAGGAATGAATAGGGACAGGCTAACAGAACAGGGACGAACAAAAAGAGCTTATGGGAGGGTCACGCTGGCTTACGCAGGACCCACAAACAAGGACTCCAGGAGGTGGAGGGGCAGCCAGAGCCCCCCGGCTTGGCAGCACTCAGTGCCTGCCTCTCCCAGGGATGGGGTTGCAAAGTTTCTTAAAGATAGTCTTAGTATGCCTGGCAGTTTTTCTCTGTGTTTTAGTTTGTGTTGATCCTGCCTTCTTAATTTGTGTTAATTGCGCTTTCTTATGTTAATAAAGAAGGAGGAGAATTGGGAGTGTGGCCATGGGGGTCGAGAAGCCCCATGGTTGGTGATCACATCCGACTCTTAAAGATGAGGCCATCAGGAAAGGAAAGCCTTGAGAGGGAACAAAGAAGGGTGATTCAGGAGACACCTTAAACAGGGACATGAAGAACAGGAACAGGGACAGGCTAACAGAGCAGGGAGAAACAAAAAACAGCATATGGGAGGGTCCCACTGGCATATGCTGGACCCACAAACAAGGACTCCAGGAGTTGGAGGGGCAGCCAGAGCCCCCCGGCTGGGCAGCACTCAGTGCCTGCCTCTCCCAGGGATGGTTTTACAAAGATTGTTAAAGATAGACTTAGTATGCCTGGCAGTTTTTCTCTGTGTTTTAGTTTGTGTTGATCCTGCCTTCTTAATTTGTGTTAATTGCGCTTTCTTATGTTAATAAAGAAGGGGAAGATGTGGGAGTGTGGCAATGGGGGTCGACAAGCCCCATGGTTGGTGATAACATCCAACTCTTAAGGATGAGACCATCAGGAATTTAAAGAGTTGAGAGGGAACAAAGAAGGGTGATTCAGGTGACACCTTCTTGTCTGGGGTGGCTAGTTCTCCAGCCATTAATGCATGGAAGTGGCTGGGTGTTTGCTGTTGCCGGGCAACGTTGTTGACCAATGACTAGTTAGTGGAAAGGTACTGCTGTGAGGCGGAAGTTATAGGAAGGGAGCCTTCCTGAATAAGGGATAGAATGAAGTTGTGCCCTCACTCTGAGAGATGAAGTTATGCCCTCCGTAAGAGAGAGTTCAAGTTATGTCATCAATAAAGAGGTAGCAGTTACAGATCCTGAAAGGACCCCGTTGTCCGTGCGGTCTTTATGCCACAAATCGCCCCCCAACAGGGACAAGAAAACGAACAGGGACGAGAAGAAAACAAACAGGGACATGAAGAACAGGAACAGCGACAGGCTAACAGAACAGGGACAAAAACAAAAAAGGAATGAATAGGGACAGGCAAACGGAACAGGAAAAAGAAAAAAAAAGGAATGAATAGGTACAGGCTAACAGAACAGGGACGAACAAAAAGAGCTTATGGGAGGGTCACGCTGGCTTACGCAGGACCCACAAACAAGGACTCCAGGAGTTGGAGGGGCAGCCAGAGCCCCCCGGCTGGGCAGCACTCAGTGCCTGCCTCTCCCAGGGATGGTTTTACAAAGATTGTTAAAGATAGACTTAGTATGCCTGGCAGTTTTTCTCTGTGTTTTAGTTTGTGTTGATCCTGCCTTCTTAATTTGTGTTAATTGCGCTTTCTTATGTTAATAAAGAAGGAGGAGAATTGGGAGTGTGGCCATGGGGGTCGACAAGCCCCATGGTTGGTGATCACATCCGACTCTTAAAGATGAGGCCATCAGGAAAGGAAAGCCTTGAGAGGGAACAAAGAAGGGTGATTCAGGAGACACCTTAAACAGGGACATGAAGAACAGGAACAGGGACAGGCTAACAGAGCAGGGAGAAACAAAAAACAGCATATGGGAGGGTCCCACTGGCATATGCTGGACCCACAAACAAGGACTCCAGGAGTTGGAGGGGCAGCCAGAGCCCCCCGGCTGGGCAGCACTCAGTGCCTGCCTCTCCCAGGGATGGTTTTACAAAGATTGTTAAAGATAGACTTAGTATGCCTGGCAGTTTTTCTCTGTGTTTTAGTTTGTGTTGATCCTGCCTTCTTAATTTGTGTTAATTGCGCTTTCTTATGTTAATAAAGAAGGGGAAGATGTGGGAGTGTGGCAATGGGGGTCGACAAGCCCCATGGTTGGTGATAACATCCAACTCTTAAGGATGAGACCATCAGGAATTTAAAGAGTTGAGAGGGAACAAAGAAGGGTGATTCAGGTGACACCTTCTTGTCTGGGGTGGCTAGTTCTCCAGCCATTAATGCATGGAAGTGGCTGGGTGTTTGCTGTTGCCGGGCAACGTTGTTGACCAATGACTAGTTAGTGGAAAGGTACTGCTGTGAGGCGGAAGTTATAGGAAGGGAGCCTTCCTGAATAAGGGATAGAATGAAGTTGTGCCCTCACTCTGAGAGATGAAGTTATGCCCTCCGTAAGAGAGAGTTCAAGTTATGTCATCAATAAAGAGGTAGCAGTTACAGATCCTGAAAGGACCCCGTTGTCCGTGCGGTCTTTATGCCACAAATCGCCCCCCAACAGGGACAAGAAAACGAACAGAGACGAGAAGAAAACAAACAGGGACATGAAGAACAGGAACAGGGACAGGCTAACAGAACAGGGACAAAAACAAAAAAGGAATGAATAGGGACAGGCAAACGGAACAGGAAAAAGAAAAAAAAAGGAATGAATAGGTACAGGCTAACAGAACAGGGACGAACAAAAAGAGCTTATGGGAGGGTCACGCTGGCTTACGCAGGACCCACAAACAAGGACTCCAGGAGTTGGAGGGGCAGCCAGAGCCCCCCGGCTGGGCAGCACTCAGTGCCTGCCTCTCCCAGGGATGGTTTTACAAAGATTGTTAAAGATAGACTTAGTATGCCTGGCAGTTTTTCTCTGTTTTAGTTTTTGTTGATCCTGCCTTCTTAATTTGTGTTAATCGCGCTTTCTTAAGTTAATAAAGAAGGGGAAGATGTGGGAGTGTGGCCATGGGGGTCGACAAGCCCCATGGTTGGTGATAACATCGGACTCTTAAAGATGAGACCATCAGGAAAGTAAAGCCTTGAGAGGGAACAAAGAAGGGTGATTCAGGAGACACCTTAAACAGGGACATGAAGAACAGGAACAGGGATAGTCTAACAGAACACGGACGAAAACAAAAAAGGAATGAATAGGGACAGGAAAACGGAACAGGGACAAACAAAAAACAGCATATGGGAGGGTCTCGCTGGCAGAGGCAGGACCCCCAAACAAGGACTCCAGGAGTTGGAGGGTCAGCCAGAGCCCCCGGCTGGGCAGCACTCAGTGCCTGCCTCTCCCACGGCTGGTTTTACAAAGATTGTTAAAGATAGACTTAGTATGCCTGGCAGTTTTTATCTGTGTTTTAGTTTGTGCTGATTCTGCCTTCTTAATTTGTGTTAATCGCGCTTTCTTCAGTTAATAAAGAAGGGGAAGATGTGGGAGTGTGGCCATGGGGGTCGACAAGCCCCATGGTTGGTGATAACATCAGACTCTTAAAGATGAGACCATCAGGAAAGTAAAGCCCTGAGAGGGAACAAAGGGTGATTCAGGAGACACCTTAAACAGGGACATGAAGAACAGGAACAGGGACATGCTATCAGAACAGGGACAAACAAAAAACAGCGTATGGGAGGGTCTCGCTGGCATAGGCAGGACCCCCAAACAAGGACTCCAGGAGTTGGAGGGGCAGCCAGAGCCCCCCGGCTGGGCAGCACTCAGTGCCTGCCTCTCCCAGGGATGGGGTTACAAAGTTTGTTAAAGATGGAATTAGTATGCCTGGCAGTTTTTCTCTGTATTTTAGTTTGTGTTAATAGTGCTTTCTTAATTTGTGTTACTCTTGCTTTCTTAATTTCTGTTAATCGCGCCTTCATAATTTGTGTTAAACCTGCTTTCTTAATTTGTGTTAATCGAGCTCTTTTATGTTAATAAAGAAGGGGGAGATGTGGGAGGGTGGCCATGGGGGTCGACAAGTCCCATGGTTGGTGATAACATCCAACTCTTAAGGATGAGACCATCAGGAATTTAAAGAGTTGAGAGGGAACAAAGAAGGGTGATTCAGGTGACACCTTCTTGTCTGGGGTGGCTAGTTCTCCAGCCATTAATGCATGGAAGTGGCTGGGTGTTTGCTGTTGCCGGGCAAAGTTTTTGACCAATGACTAGTTAGTGGAAAGGTACTGCTGTGATGCGGAAGTTATAGGAAGGGAGCCTTTCCTGAATAAGGGATAGAATGAAGTTGTGCCCTCACTCTGAGAGATGAAGTTATGCCCTCAGTAAGAGAGAGTTCAAGTTATGTCATCAATAAAGAGGTAGCAGTTACAGATCCTGAAAGAACCGCGTTGTCCGTGCGGTCTTTACGCCACAAATCGCCCCCCAACAGGGACAAGAAAACGAACAGGGACGAGAAGAAAACAAACAGGGACATGAAGAACAGGAACAGGGACAGGCTAACAGAACAGGGACAAAAACAAAAAAGGAATGAATAGGGACAGGCAAACGGAACAGGAAAAAGAAAAAAAAGGAATGAATAGGTACAGGCTAACAGAACAGGGACGAACAAAAAGAGCTTATGGGAGGGTCACGCTGGCTTACGCAGGACCCACAAACAAGGACTCCAGGAGGTGGAGGGGCAGCCAGAGCCCCCCGGTTGGGCAGCACTCAGTGCCTGCCTCTCCCAGGGATGGGGTTGCAAAGTTTGTTAAAGATAGTCTTAGTATGCCTGGCAGTTTTTCTCTGTGTTTTAGTTTGTGTTGATCCTGCCTTCTTAATTTGTGTTAATTGCGCTTTCTTATGTTAATAAAGAAGGAGGAGATGTGGGAGTGTGGCCATGGGGGTCGACAAGCCCCGTGGTTGGTGATCACATCCGACTCTTAAAGATGAGGCCATGAGGAAAGTAAAGCCTTGAGAGGGAACAAAGAAGGGTGATTCAGGAGACACCTTAAACAGGGACATGAAGAACAGGAACAGGGACAGGCTAACAGAGCAGGGAGAAACAAAAAACAGCATATGGGAGGGTCCCACTGGCATATGCTGGACCCACAAACAAGGACTCCAGGAGTTGGAGGGGCAGCCAGAGCCCCCCAGCTGGGAAGCACTCAGTGCCTGCCTCTCCCAGGGATGGGGTTACAAAGTTTGTTAAAGATGGAATTAGTATGCCTGGCACTTTTTCTCTGTATTTTAATTTGTGTTGAGTGCTTTCTTAATTTGTGTTTCTCTTGCTTTCTTAATTTCTGTTAATCGCGCCTTCTTAATTTGTGTTAAACCTGCTTTCTTAATTTGTGTTAATCGAGCTCTTTTATGTTAATAAAGAAGGGGGAGATGTGGGAGCATGGCCATGGGGGTCCACAAGCCCCATGGTTGTTGATAACATCCAACTGTTAAAGATGAGGCCATCAGGAAAGTAAAGAGTTGAGAGGGAACAAAGAAGGGTGATTCAGGAGACACCTTAAACAGGGACATGAAGAACAGGAACAGGGACAGGCTAACAGAGCAGGGAGAAACAAAAAACAGCATATGGGAGGGTCCCACTGGCATAGGCAGGACCCACAAAGAAGGACTCCAGGAGTTGGAGGGGCAGCCAGAGCCCCCCAGCTGGGCAGCACTCAGTGCCTGCCTCTCCCAGGGATGGGGTTGCAAAGTTTGTTGAAGATAGACTTAGTATGCCTGGCAGTTTTTCTCTGTGTTTTAGTTTGTGCTGATCCTGCCTTCTTAATTTGTGTTAATCGCGCTTTCTTAAGTTAATAAAGAAGGGGAAGATGTGGGAGTGTGGCCATGGGGGTCGACAGTCCCCATGGTTGGTGATAACATCCGACTCTTAAAGATGAGGCCATCAGGAATTTAAAGATTTGAGAGGGAACAAAGAAGGGTGATTCAGGTGACACCTTCTTGTCTGGGGTGGCTAGTTCTCCAGCCATTAATGCATGGAAGTGGCTGGGTGTTTGCTGTTGCAGGGCAAAATTGTTTAACCAATGACTAGTTAGTGGAAAGGTACTGCTGTGAGGTGGAAGTTATAGGAAGGGAGCCTTTCCTGAATAAGGGAAAGAATGAAGTTGTGCCCTCACTCTGAGAGATGAAGTTATGCCCTAGTAAGAGAGAGTTCAAGTTATGTCATCAATAATGAGGTAGCAGTTACAGATCCTGAAAGAACCCCGGTGTCCGTGCCGTCTTTACGCCACAAATCGCCCCCCAACAGGGACATGAAAACGAACAGGGACGAGAAGAATACAAACAGGGACATGAAGAAGAGGAACAGGGACAGGCAAACAGCACAGGGACAAAAACAAAAAAGGAATGAATAGGGACAGGCAAACGGAACAGGGACAAAAACAGAAAAGGAATGATCAGGTACAGGCTAACAGAACAGGGATGACCAAAAAGAGCATATGGGAGGGTCACGATGGTTTACGCAGGACCCCCAAACAAGGACTCCAGGAGTTGGAGGGGCAGCCAGAGCCCCCCGGCTGGGCAGCACTCAGTGCCAGCCTCTCCCAGGGATGGGGTTATAAAGTTTGTTAAAGATGGAATTAGTATGCCTGGCAGTTTTTCTCTGTATTTTAGTTTGTGTTAATAGTGCTTTCTTAATTTGTCTTACTCTTGCTTTCTTAATATCTGTTAATCGCGCCTTCTTAATTGGTGTTAAACCTGCTTTCTTAATTTGTGTTAATCGAGCTCTTTTATGTTAATAAAGAAGGGGGAGTTGTAGGAGTGTGGCCATGGGGGTCCACAAGCCCCATGGTTGGTGATAACATCCAACTCTTAAAGATGAGGCCATCAGGAAAGTAAAGAGTTGAGAGGGAACAAAGTAGGGTGATTCAGGAGACACCTTAAACAGGGACATGAAGAACAGGAACAGGGACAGGCTAACAGAGCAGGGAGAAACAAAAAACAGCATATGGGAGGCTCCCACTGGCATAGGCAGGACCCACAAAGAAGGACTCCAGGAGTTGGAGGGGCAGCCAGAGCCCCCCAGCTGGGCAGCACTCAGTGCCTGCCTCTCCCAGGGATGGTTTTACAAAGATTGTTAAAGATAGACTTAGTATGCCTGGCAGTTTTTCTCTGTGTTTTAGTTTGTGCTGATCCTGCCTTCTTAATTTGTGTTAATCGCGCTTTCTTAAGTTAATAAAGAAGGGGGAGATGTGGGAGCACGGCCATGGGGGTCGACAAGTCCCATGGTTGGTGATAACATCCAACTCTTAAAGACGAGACCATCAGGAAAGTAAAGCCTTGAGAGGGAACAAAGAAGGGTGATTCAGGAGACACCTTAAGCAGGGACATGAAGAACAGGAACAGGGATAGTCTAACAGAACAGGGACGAAAACAAAAAGGGAATGAATAGGGACAGGCTATCAGAACAGGGACAAACAAAAAACAGCCTATGGGAGGGTCTCGCTGGCATAGGCAGGACCCACAAACAAGGACTCCAGGAGTTGGAGGGGCAGCCAGAGCCCCCCGGCTGGGCAGCACTCAGTGCCTGCCTCTCCCAGGGATGGGGTTACAAAGTTTGTTAAAGATGGAATTAGTATGCCTGGCAGTTTTTCTCTGTATTTTAGTTTGTGTTAATAGTGCTTTCTTAATTTGTGTTACTCTTGCTTTCTTAATTTCTGTTAATCGCGCCTTCATAATTTGTGTTAAACCTGCTTTCTTAATTTGTGTTAATCGAGCTCTTTTATGTTAATAAAGAAGGGGGAGTTGTGGGAGCATGGCCGTGGGGGTCGACAAGTCCCATGGTTGGTGATAACATCTGACTCTTAAAGATGAGGCCATCAGGAAAGTAAAGCCTTGAGAGGGAACAAAGAAGGGTGATTCAGGAGACACCTTAAACAGGGACATGAAGAACAGGAACAGGGACAGGCTAACAGAGCAGGGAGAAACAAAAAACAGCATATGGGAGGGTCCCACTGGCGTATGCTGGACCCAGAAACAAGGACTCCAGGAGTTGGAGGGGCAGCCAGAGCCCCCCGGCTGGGCAGCACTCAGTGCCTGCCTCTCCCACGGCTGGTTTTACAAAGATTGTTAAAGATAGACTTAGTATGCCTGGCAGTTTTTCTCTGTGTTTTAGTTTGTGTTGGTCCTGCCTTCTTAATTTGTGTTAATCGCGCTTTCTTATGTTAATAAAGAAGGGGAAGATGTGGGAGTGTGGCCATGGGGGTCAACAGGCCCCATGGTTGGTGATAACATCCGACTCTTAAAGATGAGGCCATCAGGAATTTAAAGATTTGAGAGGGAACAAAGAAGGGTGATTCAGGTGACACCTTCTTGTCTGGGGTGGCTAGTTCTCCAGCCATTAATGCATGGAAGTGGCTGGGTGTTTGCTGTTGCAGGGCAAAATTGTTTAACCAATGACTAGTTAGTGGAAAGGTACTGCTGTGAGGTGGAAGTTATAGGAAGGGAGCCTTTCCTGAATAAGGGATAGAATGAAGTTGTGCCCTCACTCTGAGAGATGAAGTTATGCCCTCAGTAAGAGAGAGTTCAAGTTATGTCATCAATAATGAGGTAGCAGTTACAGATCCTGAAAGAACCCCGGTGTCCGTGCCGTCTTTACGCCACAAATCGCCCCCCAACAGGGACATGAAAACGAACAGGGACGAGAAGAATACAAACAGGGACATGAAGAAGAGGAACAGGGACAGGCAAACAGCACAGGGACAAAAACAAAAAAGGAATGAATAGGGACAGGCAAACGGAACAGGGACAAAAACAGAAAAGGAATGATCAGGTACAGGCTAACAGAACAGGGATGACCAAAAAGAGCATATGGGAGGGTCACGATGGTTTACGCAGGACCCCCAAACAAGGACTCCAGGAGTTGGAGGGGCAGCCAGAGCCCCCCAGCTGGGCAGCACTCAGTGCCAGCCTCTCCCAGGGATGGGGTTATAAAGTTTGTTAAAGATGGAATTAGTATGCCTGGCAGTTTTTCTCTGTATTTTAGTTTGTGTTAATAGTGCTTTCTTAATTTGTGTTACTCTTGCTTTCTTAATTTCTGTTAATCGCGCCTTCTTAATTGGTGTTAAACCTGCTTTCTTAATTTGTGTTAATCGAGCTCTTTTATGTTAATAAAGAAGGGGGAGTTGTAGGAGTGTGGCCATGGGGGTCGACAAGTCCCATGGTTGGTGATAACATCCGACTCTTAAAGATGAGGCCATCAGGAAAGTAAAGAGTTGAGAGGGAACAAAGAAGGGTGATTCAGGAGACACCTTAAACAGGGACATGAAGAACAGGAACAGGCTAACAGAGCAGGGAGAAACAAAAAACAGCGTATGGGAGGGTCTCGCTGGCATATGCTAGACCCACAAACAAGGACTCCAGGAGTTGGAGGGGCAGCCAGAGCCCCCCGGCTGGGCAGCACTCAGTGCCTGCATCTCCCAGGGATGGGTTTACAAAGGTTGTTAAAGATAGACTTAGTATGCCTGGCAGTTTTTCTCTGTGTTTTAGTTTCTGCTGATCCTGCCTTCTTAATTTGTGTTAATTGTGCTTTCTTATGTTAATAAAGAAGGGGAAGATGTGGGAGTGTGGCCATGGGGGTCGACAAGCCCCATGGTTGGTGATAACATCCGACTCTTAAAGATGAGACCATCAGGAAAGTAAAGCCTTGAGAGGGAACAAAGAAGGGTGATTCAGGAGACACCTTAACCAGGGACATGAAGAACAGGAACAGGGATAGTCTAACAGAACAGGGAGGAAAACAAAAAAGGAATGAATAGGGACAGGCTATCAGAACAGGGACAAACAAAAAACAGCGTATGGGAGGGTCTCGCTGGCATAGGCAGGACCCACAAAGAAGGACTCCAGGAGTTGGAGGGGCAGCCAGAGCCCCCCTGCTGGGCAGCACTCAGTGCCTGCATCTCCCAGGGATGGGGTTACAAAGTCTGTAAAAGATGGAATTAGTATGCCTGGCAGTTTTTCTCTGTGTTTTAGTTTGTGTTGATCCTGCCTTCTTAATTTGTGTTAATCGCGCTTTCTTAAGTTAATGAAGAAGGGGAAGATGTGGGAGTGTGGCCATGGGGGTCGACAAGCCCCATGGTTGGTGATAACATCGGACTCTTAAAGTAGAGACCATCAGGAAAGTAAAGCCTTGAGAGGGAACAAAGAAGGGTGATTCAGGAGACACCTTAAGCAGGGACATGAAGAACAGGAACAGGGACAGGCTAACAGAACAGGGACAAAAGAAAAAAGGAATGAATAGGGACATGCTATCAGAACAGCGACAAACAAAAAACAGCGTATGGGAGGGTCTCGCTGGCATAGGCAGGACCCACAAACAAGGACTCCAGGAGTTGGAGGGGCAGCCAGAGCCCCCCAGCTGGGAAGCACTCAGTGCCTGCCTCTCCCAGGGATGGGGTTACAAAGTTTGTTAAAGATGGAATTAGTATGCCTGGCAGTTTTTCTCTGTATTTTAGTTTGTGTTAATAGTGCTTTCTTAATTTGTGTTACTCTTGCTTTCTTAATTTCTGTTAATCGCGCCTTCATAATTTGTGTTAAACCTGCTTTCTTAATTTGTGTTAATCGAGCTCTTTTATGTTAATAAAGAAGGGGGAGTTGTGGGAGCATGGCCGTGGGGGTCGACAAGTCCCATGGTTGGTGATAACATCTGACTCTTAAAGATGAGGCCATCAGGAAAGTAAAGCCTTGAGAGGGAACAAAGAAGGGTGATTCAGGAGACACCTTAAACAGGGACATGAAGAACAGGAACAGGGACAGGCTAACAGAGCAGGGAGAAACAAAAAACAGCATATGGGAGGGTCCCACTGGCGTATGCTGGACCCACAAACAAGGACTCCAGGAGTTGGAGGGGCAGCCAGAGCCCCCCGGCTGGGCAGCACTCAGTGCCTGCCTCTCCCACGGCTGGTTTTACAAAGATTGTTAAAGACAGACTTAGTATGCCTGGCAGTTTTTCTCTGTGTTTTAGTTTGTGTTGGTCCTGCCTTCTTAATTTGTGTTAATCGCGCTTTCTTATGTTAATAAAGAAGGGGAAGATGTGGGAGTGTGGCCATGGGGGTCGACAGGCCCCATGGTTGGTGATAACATCCGACTCTTAAAGATGAGGCCATCAGGAATTTAAAGATTTGAGAGGGAACAAAGAAGGGTGATTCAGGTGACACCTTCTTGTCTGGGGTGTCTAGTTCTCCAGCCATTAATGCATGGAAGTGGCTGGGTGTTTGCTGTTGCAGGGCAAAATTGTTTAACCAATGACTAATTAGTGGAAAGGTACTGCTGTGAGGTGGAAGTTATAGGAAGGGAGCCTTTCCTGAATAAGGGATAGAATGAAGTTGTGCCCTCACTCTGAGAGATGAAGTTATGCCCTCAGTAAGAGAGAGTTCAAGTTATGTCATCAATAAAGAGGTAGCAGTTACAGATCCTGAAAGAACCGCGTTGTCCGAGCGGTCTTTACGCCACAAATCGCCCCCCAACAGGGACATGAAAACGAACAGGGACGAGAAGAATACAAACAGGGACATGAAGAAGAGGAACAGGGACAGGCAAACAGAACAGGGACAAAAACAAAAAAGGAATGAATAGGGACAGGAAAACGGAACAGGGACAAAAACAGAAAAGGAATGATCAGGTACAGGCTAACAGAACAGGGATGACCAAAAAGAGCATATGGGAGGGCCACGATGGTTTACGCAGGACCCCCAAACAAGGACTCCAGGAGTTGGAGGGGCAGCCAGAGCCCCCCGGCTGGGCAGCACTCAGTGCCTGCCTCTCCCAGGGATTGGGGTTATAAAGTTTGTTAAAGATAGACTTAGTATGCCTGGCAGTTTTTCTCTGTATTTTAGTTTGTGTTAATAGTGCTTTCTTAATTTGTGTTTCTCTTGCTTTCTTAATTTCTGTTAATCGCGCCTTCTTAATTTGTGTTAAACCTGCTTTCTTAATTTGTGTTAATCGAGCTCTTTTATGTTAATAAAGAAGGGGGAGATGTGGGAGCCTGGCCATGGGGGTCGACAAGTCCCATGGTTGGTGATAACATCCGACTCTTAAAGATGAGGCCATCAGGAAACTAAAGAGTTGAGAGGGAACAAAGAAGGGTGATTCAGGAGACACCTTAAACAGGGACATGAAGAACAGGAACAGGGATAGTCTAACAGAACAGGGACAAAAACAAAAAAGGAATCAATAGGGACAGGCTATCAGAACAGGGACAAACAAAAAACAGCGTATGGGAGGGTCTCGCTGGCATAGGCAGGACCCCCAAACAAGGACTCCAGGAGTTGGAGGGGCAGCCAGAGCCCCCCGGCTGGGCAGCACTCAGTGCCTGCCTCTCCCAGGGATGGGGTTGCAAAGTTTGTTAAAGATAGTCTTAGTATGCCTGGCAGTTTTTCTCTGTGTTTTAGTTTGTGTTGATCCTGCCTTCTTAATTTGTGTTAATTGCGCTTTCTTAAGTTAATAAAGAAGGGGGAGATGTGGGAGCCTGGCCATGGGGGTCGACAAGTCCCATGGTTGGTGATAACATCCGACTCTTAAAGATGAGGCGATCAGGAAACTAAAGAGTTGAGAGGGAACAAAGAAGGGTGATTCAGGAGACACCTTAAACAGGGACATGAAGAACAGGAACAGGGACAGGCTAACAGAGCAGGGAGAAACAAAAAAGAGCATATGGGAGGGTCCCACTGGCATAGGCAGGACCCACAAACAAGGACTCCAGGAGTTGGAGGGGCAGCCAGAGCCCCCCGGCTGGGCAGCACTCAGTGCCTGCCTCTCCCAGGGATGGGGTTGCAAAGGTTGTTAAACATAGACTTAGTATGCCTGGCAGTTTTTCTCTGTGTTTTAGTTTGTGTTGATCCTGCCTTCTTAATTTGTGTTAATCGCGCTTTCTTATGTTAATAAAGAAGGGGAAGATGTGGGAGTGTGGCCATGGGGGTCGACAGGCCCCATGGTTGGTGATAACATCGGACTCTTAAAGATGAGACCATCAGGAAAGTAAAGCCCTGAGAGGGAACAAAGGGTGATTCAGGAGACACCTTAAACAGGGACATGAAGAACAGGAACAGGGACAGGCTAACAGAACAGGGACAAACAAAAAACAGCGTATGGGAGGGTCTCGCTGGCATAGGCAGGACCCAGAAACAAGGACTCCAGGAGTTGGAGGGGCAGCCAGAGCCCCCCGGCTGGGCAGCACTCAGTGCCTGCCTCGCCCAGGGATGGGGTTACAAAGTTTGTTAAAGATGGAATTAGTATGCCTGGCAGTTTTTCTCTGTATTTTAGTTTGTGTTAATAGTGCTTTCTTAATTTGTGTTACTCTTGCTTTCTTAATTTCTGTTAATCGCGCCTTCATAATTTGTGTTAAACCTGCTTTCTTAATTTGTGTTAATCGAGCTCTTTTATGTTAATAAAGAAGGGGGAGATGTGGGAGCATGGCCATGGGGGTCGACAAGTCCCATGGTTGGTGATAACATCCAACTCTTAAGGATGAGACCATCAGGAATTTAAAGATTTGAGAGGGAACAAAGAAGGGTGATTCAGGTGACACCTTCTTGTCTGGGGTGGCTAGTTCTCCAGCCATTAATGCATGGAAGTGGCTGGGTGTTTGCTGTTGCCGGGCAAAGTTTTTGACCAATGACTAGTTAGTGGAAAGGTACTGCTGTGAGGCGGAAGTTATAGGAAGGGAGCCTTTCCTGAATAAGGGATAGAATGAAGTTGTGCCCTCACTCTGAGAGATGAAGTTATGCCCTCAGTAAGAGAGAGTTCAAGTTATGTCATCAATAAAGAGGTAGCAGTTACAGATCCTGAAAGAACCGCGTTGTCCGTGCGGTCTTTACGCCACAAATCGCCCCCCAACAGGGACAAGAAAACGAACAGGGACGAGAAGAAAACAAACAGGGACATGAAGAACAGGAACAGGGACAGGCTAAAAGAACATGGACAAAAACAAAAAAGGAATGAATAGGGACAGGCAAACGGAACAGGAAAAAGAAAAAAAAAGGAATGAATAGGTACAGGCTAACAGAACAGGGACGAACAAAAAACAGCATATGGGAGGGTCCCACTGGCATATGCTGGACCCACAAACAAGGACTCCAGGAGTTGGAGGGGCAGCCAGAGCCCCCCAGCTGGGAAGCACTCAGTGCCTGCCTCTCCCAGGGATGGGGTTACAAAGTTTGTTAAAGATGGAATTAGTATGCCTGGCACTTTTTCTCTGTATTTTAATTTGTGTTGAGAGCTTTCTTAATTTGTGTTTCTCTTGCTTTCTTAATTTCTGTTAATCGCGCCTTCTTAATTTGTGTTAAACCTGCTTTCTTAATTTGTGTTAATCGAGCTCTTTTATGTTAATAAAGAAGGGGGAGATGTGGGAGCATGGCCATGGGGGTCCACAAGCCCTATGGTTGGTGATAACATCCAACACTTAAAGATGAGGCCATCAGGAAAGTAAAGAGTTGAGAGGGAACAAAGTAGGGTGATTCAGGAGACACCTTAAACAGGGACATGAAGAACAGGAACAGGGACAGGCTAACAGAACAGGGACAAAAACAAAAAAGGAATGAATAGGGACAGGCAAACGGAAAAGGAAAAAGAAAAAAAAAGGAATGAATAGGTACAGGCTAACAGAACAGGGACGAACAAAAAGAGCTTATGGGAGGGTCACGCTGGCTTACGCAGGACCCACAAACAAGGACTCGAGGAGGTGGAGGGGCAGCCAGAGCCCCCCGGTTGGGCAGCACTCAGTGCCTGCCTCTCCCAGGGATGGGGTTGCAAAGTTTGTTAAAGATAATCTTAGTATGCCTGGCAGTTTTTCTCTGTGTTTTAGTTTTTGTTGATCCTGCCTTCTTAATTTGTGTTAATTGCGCTTTCTTATGTTAATAAAGAAGGAGGAGATGTGGGAGTGTGGCCATGGGGGTCGACAAGCCCCATGGTTGGTGATCACATCCGACTCTTAAAGATGAGGCCATGAGGAAAGTAAAGCCTTGAGAGGGAACAAAGAAGGGTGATTCAGGAGACACCTTAAACAGGTACATGAAGAACAGGAACAGGGACAGGCTAACAGAGCAGGGAGAAACAAAAAACAGCATATGGGAGGGTCCCACTGGCATATGCTGGACCCACAAACAAGGACTCCAGGAGTTGGAGGGGCAGCCAGAGCCCCCCAGCTGGGAAGCACTCAGTGCCTGCCTCTCCCAGGGATGGGGTTACAAAGTTTGTTAAAGATGGAATTAGTATGCCTGGCACTTTTTCTCTGTATTTTAATTTGTGTTGAGTGCTTTCTTAATTTGTGTTTCTCTTGCTTTCTTAATTTCTGTTAATCGCGCCTTCTTAATTTGTGTTAAACCTGCTTTCTTAATTTGTGTTAATCGAGCACTTTTATGTTAATAAAGAAGGGGGAGATGTGGGAGCATGGCCATGGGGGTCGACAAGTCCCATGGTTGGTGATAACATGCGACTCTTAAAGATGAGGCCATCAGGAAACTAAAGAGTTGAGAGGGAACAAAGAAGGGTGATTCAGGAGACACCTTAAACAGGGACATGAAGAACAGGAACAGGGATAGTCTAACAGAACACGGACGAAAACAAAAAAGGAATGAATAGGGACAGGAAAACGGAACAGGGACAAACAAAAAACAGCATATGGGAGGGTCTCGCTGGCATAGGCAGGACCCCCAAACAAGGACTCCAGGAGTTGGAGGGTCAGCCAGAGCCCCCGGCTGGGCAGCACTCAGTGCCTGCCTCTCCCACGGCTGGTTTTACAAAGATTGTTAAAGATAGACTTAGTATGCCTGGCAGTTTTCATCTGTGTTTTAGTTTGTGCTGATTCTGCCTTCTTAATTTGTGTTAATCGCGCTTTCTTAAGTTAATAAAGAAGGGGAAGATGTGGGAGTGTGGCCATGGGGGTCGACAAGCCCCATGGTTGGTGATAACATCAGACTCTTAAAGATGAGACCATCAGGAAAGTAAAGCCCTGAGAGGGAACAAAGGGTGATTCAGGAGACACCTTAAACAGGGACATGAAGAACAGGAACAGGGACAGGCTAACAGAACAGGGACAAACAAAAAACAGCGTATGGGAGGGTCTCGCTGGCATAGGCAGGACCCCCAAACAAGGACTCCAGGAGTTGGAGGGGCAGCCAGAGCCCCCCGGCTGGGCAGCACTCAGTGCCTGCCTCTCCCAGGGATGGGGTTACAAAGTTTGTTAAAGATGGAATTAGTATGCCTGGCAGTTTTTCTCTGTATTTTAGTTTGTGTTAATAGTGCTTTCTTAATTTGTGTTACTCTTGCTTTCTTAATTTCTGTTAATCGCGCCTTCATAATTTGTGTTAAACCTGCTTTCTTAATTTGTGTTAATCGAGCTCTTTTATGTTAATAAAGAAGGGGGAGATGTGGGAGCGTGGCCATGGGGGTCGACAAGTCCCATGGTTGGTGATAACATCCAACTCTTAAGGATGAGACCATCAGGAATTTAAAGAGTTGAGAGGGAACAAAGAAGGGTGATTCAGGTGACACCTTCTTGTCTGGGGTGGCTAGTTCTCCAGCCATTAATGCATGGAAGTGGCTGGGTGTTTGCTGTTGCCGGGCAAAGTTTTTGACCAATGACTAGTTAGTGGAAAGGTACTGCTGTGAGGCGGAAGTTATAGGAAGGGAGCCTTTCCTGAATAAGGGATAGAATGAAGTTGTGCCCTCACTCTGAGAGATGAAGTTATGCCCTCAGTAAGAGAGAGTTCAAGTTATGTCATCAATAAAGAGGTAGCAGTTACAGATCCTGAAAGAACCGCGTTGTCCGTGCGGTCTTTACGCCACAAATCGTCCCCCAACAGGAACAAGAAAACGAACAGGGACGAGAAGAAAACAAACAGGGACATGAAGAACAGGAACAGGGACAGGCTAACAGAACAGGGACAAAAACAAAAAAGGAATGAATAGGGACAGGCAAACGGAACAGGAAAAAGAAAAAAAAAGGAATGAATAGGGACAGGCTAACAGAACAGGGACGAACAAAAAGAGCTTATGGGAGGGTCACGCTGGCTTACGCAGGACCCACAAACAAGGACTCCAGGAGTTGGAGGGGCAGCCAGAGCCCCCCGGCTGGGCAGCACTCAGTGCCTGCCTCTCCCAGGGATGGGGTTGCAAAGTTTGTTAAAGATAGTCTTAGTATGCCTGGCAGTTTTTCTCTGTGTTTTAGTTTGTGTTGATCCTGCCTTCTTAATTTGTGTTAATTGCGCTTTCTTATGTTAATAAAGAAGGAGGAGATGTGGGAGTGTGGCCATGGGGGTCGACAAGCCCCATGGTTGGTGATCACATCCGACTCTTAAAGATGAGGCCATGAGGAAAGTAAAGCCTTGAGAGGGAACAAAGAAGGGTGATTCAGGAGACACCTTAAACAGGGACATGAAGAACAGGAACAGGGACAGGCTAACAGAGCAGGGAGAAACAAAAAACAGCATATGGGAGGGTCCCACTGGCATATGCTGGACCCACAAACAAGGACTCCAGGAGTTGGAGGGGCAGCCAGAGCCCCCCAGCTGGGAAGCACTTAGTGCCTGCCTCTCCCAGGGATGGGGTTACAAAGTTTGTTAAAGATGGAATTAGTATGCCTGGCACTTTTTCTCTGTATTTTAATTTGTGTTGAGTGCTTTCTTAATTTGTGTTTCTCTTGCTTTCTTAATTTCTGTTAATCGCGCCTTCTTAATTTGTGTTAAACCTGCTTTCTTAATTTGTGTTAATCGAGCTCTTTTATGTTAATAAAGAAGGGGGAGATGTGGGAGCATGGCCATGGGGGTCCACAAGCCCCATGGTTGGTGATAACATCCAACTCTTAAAGATGAGGCCATCAGGAAAGTAAAGAGTTGAGAGGGAACAAAGTAGGGTGATTCAGGAGACACTTTAAACAGGGACATGAAGAACAGGAACAGGGACAGGCTAACAGAACAGGGACAAAAACAAAAAAGGAATGAATAGGGACAGGCAAACGGAACAGGAAAAAGAAAAAAAAAGGAATGAATAGGTACAGGCTAACAGAACAGGGACGAACAAAAAGAGCTTATGGGAGGGTCACGCTGGCTTACGCAGGACCCACAAACAAGGACTCCAGGAGGTGGAGGGGCAGCCAGAGCCCCCCGGTTGGGCAGCACTCAGTGCCTGCCTCTCCCAGGGATGCGGTTGCAAAGTTTGTTAAAGATAATCTTAGTATGCCTGGCAGTTTTTCTCTGTGTTTTAGTTTGTGTTGATCCTGCCTTCTTAATTTGTGTTAATTGCGCTTTCTTATGTTAATAAAGAAGGAGGAGATGTGGGAGTGTGGCCATGGGGGTCGACAAGCCCCATGGTTGGTGATCACATCCGACTCTTAAAGATGAGGCCATGAGGAAAGTAAAGCCTTGAGAGGGAACAAAGAAGGGTGATTCAGGAGACACCTTAAACAGGGACATGAAGAACAGGAACAGGGACAGGCTAACAGAGCAGGGAGAAACAAAAAACAGCATATGGGAGGGTCCCACTGGCATATGCTGGACCCCCAAACAAGGACTCCAGGAGTTGGAGGGGCAGCCAGAGCCCCCCAGCTGGGAAGCACTCAGTGCCTGCCTCTCCCAGGAATGGGGTTACAAAGTTTGTTAAAGATGGAATTAGTATGCCTGGCACTTTTTCTCTGTATTTTAATTTGTGTTGAGTGCTTTCTTAATTTGTGTTTCTCTTGCTTTCTTAATTTCTGTTAATCGCGCCTTCTTAATTTGTGTTAAACCTGCTTTCTTAATTTGTGTTAATCGAGCTCTCTTATGTTAATAAAGAAGGGGGAGATGTGGGAGCATGGCCATGGGGGTCGACAAGTCCCATGGTTGGTGATAACATGCGACTCTTAAAGATGAGGCCATCAGGAAAGTAAAGCCCTGAGAGGGAACAAAGGGTGATTCAGGAGACACCTTAAACAGGGACATGAAGAACAGGAACAGGGACAGGCTAACAGAACAGGGACAAACAAAAAACAGCGTATGGGCGGGTCTCGCTGGCATAGGCAGGACCCTCAAACAAGGACTCCAGGAGTTGGAGGGGCAGCCAGAGCCCCCCGGCTGGGCAGCACTCAGTGCCTGCCTCTCCCAGGGATGGGGTTACAAAGTTTGTTAAAGATGGAATTAGTATGCCTGGCAGTTTTTCTCTGTATTTTAGTTTGTGTTAATAGTGCTTTCTTAATTTGTGTTACTCTTGCTTTCTTAATTTCTGTTAATCGCGCCTTCATAATTTGTGTTAAACCTGCTTTCTTAATTTGTGTTAATCGAGCTCTTTTATGTTAATAAAGAAGGGGGAGATGTGGGAGCGTGGCCATGGGGGTCGACAAGTCCCATGGTTGGTGATAACATCGGACTCTTAAGGATGAGACCATCAGGAATTTAAAGAGTTGAGAGGGAACAAAGAAGGGTGATTCAGGTGACACCTTCTTGTCTGGGGTGGCTAGTTCTCCAGCCATTAATGCATGGAAGTGGCTGGGTGTTTGCTGTTGCCGGGCAAAGTTTTTGACCAATGACTAGTTAGTGGAAAGGTACTGCTGTGAGGCAGAAGTTATAGGAAGGGAGCCTTTCCTGAATAAGGGATAGAATGAAGTTGTGCCCTCACTCTGAGAGATGAAGTTATGCCCTCAGTAAGAGAGAGTTCAAGTTATGTCATCAATAAAGAGGTAGCAGTTACAGATCCTGAAAGAGCCGCGTTGTCCGTGCGGTCTTTACGCCACAAATCGCCCCCCAACAGGGACAAGAAAACGAACAGGGACGAGAAGAAAACAAACAGGGACATGAAGAACAGGAACAGGGACAGGCTAACAGAACAGGGACAAAAACAAAAAAGGAATGAATAGGGACAGGCAAACGGAACAGGAAAAAGAAAAAAAAAGGAATGAATAGGTACAGGCTAACAGAACAGGGACGAACAAAAAGAGCTTATGGGAGGGTCACGCTGGCTTACGCAGGACCCACAAACAAGGACTCCAGGAGTTGGAGGGGCAGCCAGAGCCCCCCGGCTGGGCAGCACTCAGTGCCTGCCTCTCCCAGGGATGGGGTTGCAAAGTTTGTTAAAGATAGTCTTAGTATGCCTGGCAGTTTTTCTCTGTGTTTTAGTTTGTGTTGATC